>NW_023397121.1:0-139171 GCF_011125445.2 Fundulus heteroclitus
CCCTAAACCCTAACCCTAACCCTAACCCTAACCCTAACCCTAACCCTAACCCTAACCCTAACCCTAACCCTAACCCTAACCCTAACCCTAACCCTAACCCTAACCCTAACCCTAACCCTAACCCTAACCCTAACCCTTCCATCCCTCTATCTGCTTTCATTTTTTGTCAAAATTCATTTTTTATGGTCAAGACGTGGTTGTTATCCTATAACCTAACCCTAACCCTAACCCTAACCCTAACCCTAACCCTAACCCTATCCTATAACCTAACCCTAACCCTAACCCTAACCCTAACCCTAACCCTAACCCTGTCCCACATGTTCCCAAATGTCACAAATGCTCCCAAATGTCACAGATGTTCCCAAATGTCACAGATGTTCCCAAGTGTCACAGATGCTCCCAAATGTCACAGATGTTCCCAAGTGTCACAGATGTTCCCAAGTGTCACAGATGTTCCCAAGTGTCACAAATGCTCCCAAGTGTCACAGATGTTCCCAAATGTCACAAATGCTCCCAAATGTCACAGATGCTCCCAAATGTCACAAATGCTCCCAAATGTCACAGATGCTCCAAAGTGTCACAAATGCTCCCAAGTGTCACAGATGCTCCCAAATGTCACAAATGCTCCCAAGTGTCACAGATGATCCCAAGTGTCACACAGGCATATCACATGTCTATGGACTCAGGAGGACACCCTGAGCATGGGGAACCAACTCCCAGCTCGATCCGACACTTCTACCGAGACTATAGTCTCACATTTCATGTCATCCAAGACCTAGTCCAAGTGACTCAGGACACTCCAAAACACACCCTGGTAAGGTTCCCCTAGGGACCGCCCACCACAACACTTAGAGCAATTTTTGGTGTTTTGGCAAGGTCAATGAACCATGGCAAATGAGGTGTCTGCGGACTCAGGGGGACGCCCTGAGCACGGGGAACCAACTCCCGTCTCGATACGACACTTCTAGTGACACTATAGTCTCATCATTTCATGTCACCCAGGACCTATTCCAAACGACTCAGGACACTCCAAAACGCACTCTAGTAAAGTTCCTCAAACCACGTCCATAGCACCGACACTTAGTAAAAAAAATGACCCAAGTCTCACCATGTTAAAAAAATTTTGTCATGGAAGTGGGGCATGTTGGGTATCTGGGAATCCGGCTTGAGGAGAGGATTACAAAGAACCAAGTTTGAGCTGGCTGCGACCTTCCTACAAGGACTTATGACCTTTTTGTCTCGTCAAATTTTGACAATTTTTGCATATCTCGAGAACCGTAAATCCTAGAGAGATGGGGACACTTCCAGCGTGTCCAGAGACCCCCAAAATGGGGAGGCGGAGCTTACTTCCATCCCTCTATCTCCTTTCGTTTTTTGTCAAAATTCATTAAGTCTCGTCAGAACATGGTTGTTATCCTATACCCTAACCCTAACCCTAACCCTAACCCTAACCCTAACCCTAACCCTGTCCCACATGTTCCCAAATGTCACAAATGCTCCCAAATGTCACAGATGTTCCCAAATGTCACAGATGTTCCCAAGTGTCACAGATGCTCCCAAATGTCACAGATGTTCCCAAGTGTCACAGATGTTCCCAAGTGTCACAGATGTTCCCAAGTGTCACAAATGCTCCCAAGTGTCACAGATGTTCCCAAATGTCACAAATGCTCCCAAATGTCACAGATGCTCCCAAATGTCACAAATGCTCCCAAATGTCACAGATGCTCCAAAGTGTCACAAATGCTCCCAAGTGTCACAGATGCTCCCAAATGTCACAAATGCTCCCAAGTGTCACAGATGATCCCAAGTGTCACACAGGCATATCACATGTCTATGGACTCAGGAGGACACCCTGAGCATGGGGAACCAACTCCCAGCTCGATCCGACACTTCTACCGAGACTATAGTCTCACATTTCATGTCATCCAAGACCTAGTCCAAGTGACTCAGGACACTCCAAAACACACCCTGGTAAGGTTCCCCTAGGGACCCGCCCACCACAACACTTAGAGCAATTTTTGGTGTTTTGGCAAGGTCAATGAACCATGGCAAATGAGGTGTCTGCGGACTCAGGGGGACGCCCTGAGCACGGGGAACCAACTCCCGTCTCGATACGACACTTCTAGTGACACTATAGTCTCATCATTTCATGTCACCCAGGACCTATTCCAAACGACTCAGGACACTCCAAAACGCACTCTAGTAAAGTTCCTCAAACCACGTCCATAGCACCGACACTTAGTAAAAAAAATGACCCAAGTCTCACCATGTTAAAAAAATTTTGTCATGGAAGTGGGGCATGTTGGGTATCTGGGAATCCGGCTTGAGGAGAGGATTACAAAGAACCAAGTTTGAGCTGGCTGCGACCTTCCTACAAGGACTTATGACCTTTTTGTCTCGTCAAATTTTGACAATTTTTGCATATCTCGAGAACCGTAAATCCTAGAGAGATGGGGACACTTCCAGCGTGTCCAGAGACCCCCAAAATGGGGAGGCGGAGCTTACTTCCATCCCTCTATCTCCTCTCGTTTTTTGTCAAAATTCATTAAGTCTCGTCAGAACATGGTTGTTATCCTATAACCTAACCCTAACCCTAACCCTAACCCTAACCCTAACCCTAACCCTGTCCCACATGTTCCCAAATGTCACAAATGCTCCCAAATGTCACAGATGTTCCCAAATGTCACAGATGTTCCCAAGTGTCACAGATGCTCCCAAATGTCACAGATGTTCCCAAGTGTCACAGATGTTCCCAAGTGTCACAGATGTTCCCAAGTGTCACAAATGCTCCCAAGTGTCACAGATGTTCCCAAATGTCACAAATGCTCCCAAATGTCACAGATGCTCCCAAATGTCACAAATGCTCCCAAATGTCACAGATGCTCCAAAGTGTCACAAATGCTCCCAAGTGTCACAGATGCTCCCAAATGTCACAAATGCTCCCAAGTGTCACAGATGATCCCAAGTGTCACACAGGCATATCACATGTCTATGGACTCAGGAGGACACCCTGAGCATGGGGAACCAACTCCCAGCTCGATCCGACACTTCTACCGAGACTATAGTCTCACATTTCATGTCATCCAGGACCTAGTCCAAGTGACTCAGGACACTCCAAAACACACCCTGGTAAGGTTCCCCTAGGGACCGCCCACCACAACACTTAGAGCAATTTTTGGTGTTTTGGCAAGGTCAATGAACCATGGCAAATGAGGTGTCTGCGGACTCAGGGGGACGCCCTGAGCACGGGGAACCAACTCCCGTCTCGATACGACACTTCTAGTGACACTATAGTCTCATCATTTCATGTCACCCAGGACCTATTCCAAACGACTCAGGACACTCCAAAACGCACTCTAGTAAAGTTCCTCAAACCACGTCCATAGCACCGACACTTAGTAAAAAAAATGACCCAAGTCTCACCATGTTAAAAAAATTTTGTCATGGAAGTGGGGCATGTTGGGTATCTGGGAATCCGGCTTGAGGAGAGGATTACAAAGAACCAAGTTTGAGCTGGCTGCGACCTTCCTACAAGGACTTATGACCTTTTTGTCTCGTCAAATTTTGACAATTTTTGCATATCTCGAGAACCGTAAATCCTAGAGAGATGGGGACACTTCCAGCGTGTCCAGAGACCCCCAAAATGGGGAGGCGGAGCTTACTTCCATCCCTCTATCTCCTTTCGTTTTTTGTCAAAATTCATTAAGTCTCGTCAGAACATGGTTGTTATCCTATACCCTAACCCTAACCTAACCCTAACCCTAACCCTAACCCTAACCCTAACCCTTCCCACAAGGACTTATGACCTTTTTGTCTCGTCAAATTTTGACAATTTTTGCATATCTCCAGAACCGTAAATCCTAGAAACATGGGGACACTTCCAGCGTGTCCAGAGACCCCAAAAATGGGGAGGCGGAGCTTACTTCCATCCCTCTATCTCCTTTCGTTTTTTAAGAAAATTCATTTTGTCTCGTCAGGACATGGTTGTTATCCTATAACCCTAACCCTAACCCTAACCCTAACCCTAACCCTAACCCTAACCCAAAGAACCAAATTTGAGCTGGCTGCGACCTTCCTACGAGGACTTATGACCGTTTTTTATGGTCAAATTTTGACAATTTTTGCATATCTCCAGAACCGTAAGTCGTAGAGACATGGGGACACTTCCAGCGTGTCCGGAGACCCCAAAAATGGGGAGGCGGAGCTTGCTTCCATCCCTCTATCTGCTTTCATTTTTTGTCAAAATTCATTTTTTATGGTCAAGACGTGGTTGTTATCCTATAACCTAACCCTAACCCTAACCCTAACCCTAACCCTAACCCTAACCCTATCCTATAACCTAACCCTAACCCTAACCCTAACCCTAACCCTAACCCTAACCCTAACCCTGTCCCACATGTTCCCAAATGTCACAAATGCTCCCAAATGTCACAGATGTTCCCAAATGTCACAGATGTTCCCAAGTGTCACAGATGCTCCCAAATGTCACAGATGTTCCCAAGTGTCACAGATGTTCCCAAGTGTCACAGATGTTCCCAAGTGTCACAAATGCTCCCAAGTGTCACAGATGTTCCCAAATGTCACAAATGCTCCCAAATGTCACAGATGCTCCCAAATGTCACAAATGCTCCCAAATGTCACAGATGCTCCAAAGTGTCACAAATGCTCCCAAGTGTCACAGATGCTCCCAAATGTCACAAATGCTCCCAAGTGTCACAGATGATCCCAAGTGTCACACAGGCATATCACATGTCTATGGACTCAGGAGGACACCCTGAGCATGGGGAACCAACTCCCAGCTCGATCCGACACTTCTACCGAGACTATAGTCTCACATTTCATGTCATCCAAGACCTAGTCCAAGTGACTCAGGACACTCCAAAACACACCCTGGTAAGGTTCCCCTAGGGACCGCCCACCACAACACTTAGAGCAATTTTTGGTGTTTTGGCAAGGTCAATGAACCATGGCAAATGAGGTGTCTGCGGACTCAGGGGGACGCCCTGAGCACGGGGAACCAACTCCCGTCTCGATACGACACTTCTAGTGACACTATAGTCTCATCATTTCATGTCACCCAGGACCTATTCCAAACGACTCAGGACACTCCAAAACGCACTCTAGTAAAGTTCCTCAAACCACGTCCATAGCACCGACACTTAGTAAAAAAAAATGACCCAAGTCTCACCATGTTAAAAAAATTTTGTCATGGAAGTGGGGCATGTTGGGTATCTGGGAATCCGGCTTGAGGAGAGGATTACAAAGAACCAAGTTTGAGCTGGCTGCGACCTTCCTACAAGGACTTATGACCTTTTTGTCTCGTCAAATTTTGACAATTTTTGCATATCTCGAGAACCGTAAATCCTAGAGAGATGGGGACACTTCCAGCGTGTCCAGAGACCCCCAAAATGGGGAGGCGGAGCTTACTTCCATCCCTCTATCTCCTTTCGTTTTTTGTCAAAATTCATTAAGTCTCGTCAGAACATGGTTGTTATCCTATACCTAACCCTAACCCTAACCCTAACCCTAACCCTAACCCTAACCCTAACCCTAACCCTAACCCTAACCCTAACCCTAACCCTAACCCTAACCCTAACCCTAACCCTAACCCTAACCCTAACCCTAACCCTAACCCTAACCCTAACCCTAACCCTAACCCAAATGACCCAAGTCTCACCATGTTAAATTCTTTTTGTCATGAAAGTGGGGCATGTTGGGTATCTGGGAATCCGGCTTGAGGAGAGGATTACAAAGAACCAAGTTTGAGCTGGCTGCCACCTTCCTACAAGGACTTATGACCTTTTTGTCTCGTCAAATTTTGACAATTTTTGCATATCTCCAGAACCGTAAATCCTAGAAACATGGGGACACTTCCAGCGTGTCCAGAGACCCCAAAAATGGGGAGGCGGAGCTTACTTCCATCCCTCTATCTCCTTTCGTTTTTTAAGAAAATTCATTTTGTCTCGTCAGGACATGGTTGTTATCCTATAACCCTAATGACCCAAGTCTCACCAGGTTAAATTTCCTTTGTCATGAAAGTGGGGCATGTTGGGTATCTGGGAATCCGGCTTGAGGAGAGGATCACAAAGAACCAAGTTTGAGCTGGCTGCCACCTTCCTACGAGGACTTATGACCGTTTTTTATGGTCAAATTTTGACAATTTTTGCATATCTCCAGAACCGTAAGTCGTAGAGACATGGGGACACTTCCAGCGTGTCCGGAGACCCCAAAAATGGGGAGGCGGAGCTTGCTTCCATCCCTCTATCTGCTTTCATTTTTTGTCAAGATTCATTTTTTATGGTCAAGACGTGGTTGTTATCCTATAACCTAACCCTAACCCTAACCCTAACCCTAACCCTAACCCTAACCCTAACCCTAACCCTAACCCTAACCCTAACCCTAACCCTAACCCTAACCCTAACCCTAACCCTAACCCTAACCCTAACCCTTAACTTAACCTCATTCGGGATCTAGGCCTTAACCTAACCTTATTCCAGGTCTAGCCCTTAACTTAACCTCATTCTGGGTCTATCCCTTAACCTCATTCGGGGTCTATCCCTTAACTTAACCTCATTCGGGGCCTAGCCCTTAACTTAACCTCATTCCATGTATAGCCCTTAACTTAACCTAATTCCAGGTCTAGCCCTCAACTTAACCTAATCCCAGGCCCAACCTTTATCTCAACCTAATTCTAGGCCTAGCCTCTACCAAACCCACTTCAGACCCACAAACATACGGTCCCCAATTTAAACCCACAAACACACAGGTCCCCAATTTAAACCCACAAACACACAGGTCCCCAATTTAAACCCACAAACACACGGTCCCCAATTTTAACCCACAAACACACAGGTCCCCAATTTAAACCCACAAACACACGGTCCCCAATTTTAACCCACAAACACACAGGTCCCCAATTTAAACCCACAAACACACGGTCCCCAATTGCCTCTGCAAAGTTATTCTCCCTGCAACAGAGGCTTCAATTCAATGACATTGATTGTAATACTCCTCTCCAAAGTTACTCTCCCTGGAACAGAGGTATCAATTCAATGACATTAATTTTAATATTCCTCTCCAAAGTTACTCTCCCTGGAACAGAGGTATCAATTCAATGACATTAATTTCAATATTCCTCTCCAAAGTTACTCTCCCTGGAACAGAGGTATCAATTCAATGACATTAATTTCAATATTCCTCTCCAAAGTTACTCTCCCTGGAACAGAGGTATCAATTCAATGACATTAATTTCAATATTCCTCTCCAAAGTTACTCTCCCTGGAACAGAGGTATCAATTCAATGACATTAATTTCAATATTCCTCTCCAAAGTTATTCTCCCTGGAACAGAGGTATCAATTCAATGACACAGATTTTAATATTCCTCTCCAAAGTTACTCTCCCTGGAACAGAGGTATCAATTCAATGACACTATTTTTAACAAAATATTCCTCTCCAAAGTTATTCTCCCTGGAACAGAGGTACCAATTCAATGACACTAATTTTAACAAAATATTACTCTCCAAAGTTAACTCTCCCTGGAACATAGGAATTCACTCTAAAACACTAAGGTTTAGCAATATAGTAAGACTTTTCCAAAGCTATTCCTCCCTGGAATAAAGGTCTGTAACCAACAATACCAAACCTTTTTTAAATAACCCTTTCCAAATTATACTATCCCTATAAATTTAGTAGTTAATAAATACATAACCATCTTTCCAAAGTTAAATCTCACTGGAATACCACCATTTAATTAAATTAAACCTATGACTATTCCAAATTTAATATTCTCTCGCGCTCTCTCTCTCGCTCTCTCTCTCTCTCTCTCTCGCTCTCTCTCTACTCTTACTTGGGCAGACAATGGAGTTGAGCTTACGAAGTGACAAGCGTCGGCCCGTGCCTTGCCTTTGGCTTCCTACACCAAACTTTTTCGGTCAAACGACTGATTTAGGGGAAGTTCATCGAGACATTTAACCCTAACCTAACCCTCCTCTTCCTCCTCTTCCTCCTGGGACGACAGCGTCCCCCACAGCTGACGGGGACCTCTGCAGCACCTCTGATGTCCGCCAGGGGGAGTTGAGCAGCCAGGAGGCTGCAGAGGCAGCCACAGCCTCCCCTGCACAGTCGCAGGCCTCCAGCTCTGCAGAATTTAAGAGGGGGTCTTTATTGGGACCCAGGTCGACTGCCCTGCACCGGAGACTACAGATCAGCACCCAGAGGAGACTCACCTTTGGCTCTAGGATGCGGACCCCGGTCCCAGCTGCGTCTTCCTCCAACGGTGAGACCTCTGCTCCATCGGATGCTCAGGTAATGGCTGCAGCCAAACATATAGTGACCCTGAATAAAACCCGGGACTGGTCTCTTAACCTGCATAAGAAATATGCTGTGGTTGGGGATTCTAATGTGGGCAGGCTGCCCGCCATGAATAACCCTGATGTGCAGGTTGACAGTTTTCCGGGTGCTAGGTGGAAGCACCTGACCCACCTGCTGCAGAGGACACCGGTGGCTGAGCACGTGGAACGACTCATCCTGTCCCTGGGCATCAACCACAGGGCCCAGCGGGACAAAAAGGCGGCTGTGAAAGAGATGAGGGCCGCACTTAGAGCAGCCAGGATCACCTGTCCTAATGCGGAAATCTTTGTGCCGGTTATTAACTTCTCCCCGCAGCTGCCGCTCCAAGAACAGGTAACCCTCACGTACCTGAACAGCCGCATTTCACAGCGCAGCCACCACATCCCGGCGCTGGAGAAGAGGGCCTTCACAGTGACCGGGGACAACGTCCACTGGTCCAAGGCCACGGCGTCTCGTATCAAGAAGCACTGGAGTGAGTGGTTAAATTAGATGGCCCCAAGAGACTGCAAAGGCAGGAGGGGCACTCTAATATTGTAAATAAGAATGTGTGTAACCTATCCAAAACCTTTGCTTTGAGTGATGCACAGTGTTCCCTCTTAAACAGGGGTTTAACCTTTATTCCCACCCAGGCGAACAATAACAGGGAT
Source organism: Fundulus heteroclitus (assembly GCF_011125445.2). NCBI lineage: Eukaryota > Metazoa > Chordata > Actinopteri > Cyprinodontiformes > Fundulidae > Fundulus > Fundulus heteroclitus. Next base: position 8,999 of record NW_023397121.1, read on the forward strand.
AAAATCAAAACGTTGATGAGGTATGACCTGCAAAAATACCACAGAAGGGTTAAATTGGCCATCTACTATAAGGATAATATTGATAAGAATAAAAATGAACACTTACCTTTTATGCCGGAGTCAGACTGGTCTCCTCCAATGGGCTCTCTCCCCCCTGAGGTGGAGAAATTGATTTCCCAGGACCTAAAATATTTGGACAAAAAATTCAAATTTATTAAACCCATACCTAACCTAAATATAGAAGAAACAGAAGCTCTCAAAGAACTTATGAATAATAATAATATTGTCATTAAACCTGCTGATAAAGGCAGCGCCATTGTTATTATGGACAGAGAGCAATATCTATGGGAGGGATACAAACAGCTATATAATGAGACATATTATAAGAAATTAGACACCCCTATTTATATAGATACACCCCCACTAATTAATAAAATCCTGGAGACCCTGCACAAAAAGAAATTCATTAATGCAAAGCAGAAATCTTACCTGCGTGGCTCCTCTGAACCCAGGGCAAGGAGGTTCTATCTGCTCCCTAAGATCCATAAGGAACCTGAAAAGTGGAGCAAACCATTTCAGATTCCGCCTGGGAGGCCCATAGTCTCAGACTGCGATAGCGAATCATATCGAACGGCAGAATTCATTGATCATTATTTGTACCCTCTCTCAATTCGGCACCAAAGTTACATCAAGGACACTTATGATTTTGTGGAAAAAATCAAATCAATCTCTTTACCTCAGGACTCTATTCTATTTACCATTGACATTGACAGTTTGTACACAAATATTGATATAGATGAAGGAATTGGCTGCATTAAAAACATATTTTTGAAATATCCCAATTCGAGGAGGCCAGACAGAGAACTCATTCAATTGTTAGAGATTAATTTAAAAAGAAATGACTTTATATTCGATGGCCAATTTTTCCTCCAAATCAAGGGTACTGCCATGGGCAAAAAGTTTGCACCGGCCTATGCAAACATCTTCATGGCCGAGTGGGAGGCCGGGGCCCTGGAGTCTTGCAGGAAGGCCCCCCTGCATTACTACAGGTACCTGGATGACATCTGGGGGGTCTGGACCCATTCGGAAGCAGAATTTCAAGAATTCCTCCAGCACCTAAACACTTACAATCCATCCATCAAGGTAAAGTCCACCACCAGCGTTAAAGCGGTTGATTTCCTGGACACCACCACCTACAAAGGAGAACAATTTGATACAACACATAAATTAGATTTAAAGGTTTTCTTTAAACCCACAGACACACATGCTCTCTTATTCAAAACCAGTTACCATCCAAAACACACATATGCGGGCCTGATTAAATCCCAGCTCCTCCGATTTCACAGAATTTGCACACAAAAATCAGACTTTGAGGAGGCAGCTGGGACGCTATTTTCAGCGCTTTATAAGAGAGGATATTCCAGATCCTTCCTGAGAGCATGCAGGAAGAGCTTCCTAGACTCCAGACCCCCCGATTCATCACCGATGGTCCCCCTGATCACACAATTCTCCTCTTCAGCAGGACGCTTTGTTCATGGTGTCAAACAGAATTTCACCAAATTCCAATCTGACACATCTTTGCTACCAAACTACAGGATAATTGCGGCCTACAAAAGAAATAAAAACCTGAGGGATTTCCTCGTCCGTGCTGAGGTAAGGCCTCTAAAGACACCAAAGGCCAGAGGTCAGGGTGGATTCTTCAAACAGCTGCACTGGGTTAGGAACAGATTTAACAACACAATTTTCAAATCAGACCGATCAGGACACCCTAAATCAAAAAATTGTGTTTATTTGATAACATGCCAAATCTGTAAGATCCAGTATGTGGGTGAAACGGGAAACAGCCTCTTGACCCGTTTTACTCAGCATAGATATAACATTCAAAAACAAAAAAACACACAGCGTCCCCTAGTGCAGCATTTCATAGACCACGGCTGGGATGCACTCTCAGCACTTGTGCTGGAGTGTAACCCAGCCTGGTCTGCAGCCCAGAGGAGAAGGGCTGAAAGGATTTGGATCCACAGGTTGGACACGCTCCTCCCAAGAGGTCTGAATGAGAGGTAGGCTCCACGGGAGATGCTCCTGACAGGACGTGCCCGTGCACTGGGGGGAGGGAGGGGTCGTGAGGGAGGGGGGAAGAGGGTTTGGGCCCTCTGACCTCTGACCTCTGACCCTAACCCAAAACCCCAACCCGAACCCGAACCCTAACCCTAACCCTAACCCTAACCCTAGCGTCAGCCCTATGGGAGGATGGACAGTGCCCCTCCTGTCTCCAACTGGAGACAGGCTCAGTCTCCACACCCTAACCCTAACCCTAACCCTTCCATGCATCACCCCCTGGTTCCCTGGAGGTCCAAGGGCCAGCAGAACCAGGGGCCACATGGAGCATCTGTACCCAGGGATGGTGCACCCTGGCCCGCATGGAGGTGGGTTGAGCACCCCCTTGGACCTCCTGGGAACCACATGGAGCATAGACCCAAGTCATAGACTTAGAAAATAGCATGAAGACCCATTGCCATTTAGGATCACCTTACAATGACTCCTAGTGACAGGCTGGACAAAGATTGGCACATGTGCATATTATTGTTCTGGTCTCAACTTAAACACTTAGAAAAAATTAAGGCCATTGCCAATTAGGATCATCTAACCAACCATCCCTCATGGCAGGCCGCCCCTCCCCCACACACTCCCAATGGACCAGCAGCACTTAGACTTAGAAAATATCATGAAGACCCATTGCCATTTAGGATCACCAGCCAACGACCCCCTAGTGACAAGCCACCCCTCCCCCACACACACTCTCCCAATGGACCAGCAGCAGTCATAGACTTAGAAAATAGCATGAAGACCCATTGCCATTTAGGAACACCAACCAATGACCCCTAGTGACATGCTATTAGTCTAGTGGCTCCTTATAGATGTATGGATGCGAGAAGAACCAAGGGCACCCATGGAGGATCTGTACCCAGGGATGGAGCACCCTGGCCCGCATTGAGGTGGGCTGAGCACCCCCTTGGACCTCCAGAGAACCAGGGGCCACATGGAGCACCTGTACCCGGGGATGGTGCCCCCTTGCCCGCATGGAGGTGGGCTGAGCACCCCCTTGGACCTCCAGAGGACCAGGACATTGATAATTGTTTTCCAGCTTCTGTACATACTCTTGATGGCCATGGTGATTAGAGACACCGCCCCCCAACTGCGGGGCCGGGGTTCGATACCACCCTTGGCTGTCAAGGTTTCAGCTGAGTATACCTGTCTCATCAGAGACATAACAAGGATACGTCCCATTGCATCACGTGACCCCTGTAGTCGAGTGGTTAGTGCTCCCGACTCTCATGTGGGAGAACAGGGTTCGACTCCTGGAGCTGACAACACTTTTCCCTTTTCAATATATGGACAGTCGAAGATAAAATTACTATGAGCCATTGTGTCAGCATGGTTCCCCAGCAGCCAAGCGGTTAAGGTTCCTGGCTGGAGATGGAAGTGGATCTGGTTCGAGTCCCAGATGGGTCTTCCTTGCAGTAAGAGCGTTGACTACTAGACTACTGGAACCATTTTATTTATTAATAGGGTTATTGCCATTTAGGATCACCATCCAATGACCTCCAGTGGCAGGCCGCCCCTCCCCCTCACACACACTCCCAATAGACAGCAGCACTCATAGAAAATAGCATGAAGACCCATTGCCATTTAGGATCACCAGCCAACGACCCCCTAGTGACAGGCCACCCCTCCCCCACACACGGCCAATGGACCAGCAGCAGTCATAGACTTAGACAATAGCATGAAGACCCATTGCCATTTAGGATCACCAGCCAACGACCCCTGGTGGCAGGCCACCACTCCCCCACACACACACTCCCATTTGACCAGCAGCACTCAAACTTAGGTTAAGGCCCATTGCATCACGTGACTGCAGTAGTCGAGTGGTTAATGCTCCCGCATCTCATGTGGGAGAACAGGGTTCGACTCCTGGAGTTGACAACACTTTTCCCTGTTTAGTATGTGGACAGTCCAAGATATAATTACTATGAGCCATTGTATCACCATGGTTCCGGTAGCCTAGTGGTCTGTGCCCCGGCGTGTGCCCCCAGCGACCGGGGTACGATTCCGGCCTATCGGAACCTTTTTTTTTTTTCTGTCCTTAGTTAATTTAATCCTCCGGAGAACCAGGAGAGCCCCTGAATTTAGACTGGAATCCCCACAGTGGACTGGAAGCGATGATATAAGGACTATGAGGCGTTGTATTAGTGGTGGTTCCGGCAGTCGAGCGGTTAAGGTTCTTGGCTCGAGGTGGACGCGGATCTGGTTCGAGTCTCTGCCGAAAAGGTACTGTTCTTCCCTGCAGTAAGAACGTTGACTACTAGACTACTGGAACCATTTTATTTATTTTTTCTGGGGGGAAAAAATATAGATCATAACCTGCCTTTGGACGCTGCAGCCCCAGAGAACCAGGAGGGAATCGATGATATAAGGACTATGAGCCATTGTATTAGTGGTGGTTCAGGCAGTCGAGCGGTTAAGGTTCCCGACTTGAGCTGGATGCTGATCTGGCTCGGGTCACGTCCTAACAGGTACTGGTCTTTCCTAAAGTAAGAACGTTGACTACTAGACTACTGGAACCATTTTATTTATTTATTTTTTTGCCAATGCCTGTCCCTGTTGGCGAAGTGGTCGAGGCAAACGACTCCCAAGCGGGAGATCCGGGTTCGATTCCCGATCCAGTCCAGCATTGGATGTCCTTCTAAGGACATCTTTTGCCACATCGGTGGCTATTTTTGTATTTTTATTTATGAATTGGATGGGCAAAAGGTGTATTGAGGTTTATGGCTCCGGTAGTCTAGTGCTCCTTATGGATGCACGGATGCAAGCCGAACCAGGGCACCACATGGGCCTTTCCTACCCAGGAAATGTGCACCCTAGGCCCGCAGGAACTTCTATGGAGAAGCCCCTGGTTCTCTAGAACCAACATCCATAACTGGACCCCCCCCATCCCTCCCCCAAACACAACCCCAAGGGACCACCAGCACTTAAACACTTGGAAAATAGCATGAAGACCCATTGCCATTTAGGAACACCAACCAACGACCTCCAGTGGCAGGCCGCCCCTCCCCCACACACTCCCAATGGACCACCAGCACTCATAGACTTAGAAAATAGCATGAAGACCCATTGCCATTTAGGAACACCAGCCAACGACCTCCAGTGGCAGGCCGCCCCTCCCCCCACACTCCCCCAATGGACCAGCAGCACTCATAGACTTAGAAAATAGCATTAATATGCACATGATACCCACGTGACACACAATAATCCCTTGTGGTATGTTTAACATGCCATAATACCAAAGTGGCACACAATAGTCCCTTGTGGCATGACCGGTTTTCACTAAGACCCTTAACTAAATTTGGTTGAGTCCATGATACGATTGACACATGTGTCAATCTGTATCATGGTCTCAACTTAAACACTAGGCCATTGCCAATTAGGATCACCGGCCAATGACCTCCAGTGGCCGGCCGCCCCTCCCCCACACACTCCCAATGGACCACCAGCACTCATAGACTTAGAAAACAGCATGAAGACCCATTGCCATTTAGGAACACCAACCAACGACCTCCAGTGGCAGGCCGCCCCTCCCCCCACACTCACTCCCAATGGACCAGCAGCACTCATAGACTTAGAAAATAGCATGAAGACCCATTGCCATTTAGGAACACCGGCCAATGACCTCCAGTGGCCGGCCGCCCCTCCCCCACACACTCAATGGACCATCAGAACTCTATCACTTAGAAACTACAATTCAAATGGACATGATACCTAGTTGACACTCAATAATCCCTTGTGACATGCTTAACATGTACATAATAGCCAAATGGCAAACAATAATCCCTTGTGGCATGCCACCCCTCCCCCACAAATGGACCATCAGAACTCTAACACTTAGAAAATGGACATAATACCTAGTTGACACACAATAATCCCTTGTGACATGCTTAACATGTACATAATAGCCAAATGGCAAACAATAATCCCTTGTGGCATGCCGCCCCTCCCCCACAAATGGACCATCAGAACTCTAACACTTAGAAAATGGACATAATACCTAGTTGACACACAATAATCCCTCGTGGCATGCTTAACATGTACATAATAGCCAAATGGCATACAATAGTCCCTTGTGGCATGCTCTCTGAAAACAAGGGCACTTTTTAACTTATGATACAGTATCGCCATCTAGTGGATTTTGCCTATCATTGCAGTTTTACCGAAATGGCGTTAGGGGTTCCCGCATGGCTGTATTCAAAATGATACCGAAAAGGCCCATGCGGCTCTCCCCGCCACATAGGAACATTGACTGGCATGGCAGCATCAAAATGAATGGAAACGCTCTGCCACTTCGGAAACTCACCCTAACCCTAACCCTAACCCTAACCCATTTTAACTATATCCTACAGCCTGCAGTATGGTCCATCACTGTTCTGCACTGACATACCAGAAATGGGATTGTGTTTGACACTGTTGTTAAGGCTAGAAAGATTGGATCTGGATGTGCGTGGTATTGTTGTGAAGAGCCTGATTAGATGATTAAAACAAGTCCTCCCCCTTTTTCATAACCCATTTTCAAGTGCCAGAACTCAACCCTAAAATGATGATTGAGGCCTTTGAGGCTTTCTATTAGGCATAGGCTGGAAGCAAATACTCTCTTTCATCAAAAGCTTAAAAGCAATCTTTTTCTGGGGCTGAGTAGAGGGCAGCGTGCAAACAATTGGAGCATGCACAGAAAGTTGAATAGAGGTTCCCTCAGTGTCAGAGAGAGACATTTGTCATCTAGTCTCTGAACCTGCTAGGAACAGGTTGGAGGCCCAGAAATGATCCACCCATAGTGTCACCAACCTATGGAAAGTGGCATAAGATTATTTTTTGGTCAAAAGTTCAATTTTGGCCCAGATTTGGTGAGGCTTTGTGACTGAAGGAGGCCAATCTGACTGCTGACCTTTTGTGACCTTTGAGGTTTTTCCCTTTTTTGATGCACTTTTCAGTGGAGGATTTTGATTACTCTCACAGTGTAGCACCTCCTGGTAATGCGGAACACAACCCCGTTAGCGGCTAAGGACTGTCATGTTTCTAAACCTAAGTAGCTGTAGGAAGGTTCCTGTGCTCCACTGATGCACCAGAAATGGGAGTGTGTTTGACCCGGCTGCTATGGCTAGGAAGATCCGATCTGGATGTGTGTGTTACAGTTTTTAAAAGCCAATTTAAACGAGACCTCCCTTTTCTCCATAACCTGTTGGCAAGTGCCAGAACTCAACCCTAACATGATGACTGAGGCCTTTGAGACTTTCTATTAGGCATAGGCTGGAAGCAAATACTCTCTTTTATCAAAAGTTTAAAAGTTATCCTTTTCTGGGGCTGAGTGGGGGCAGCAAGTGTACAATAGGAGCATGCACAGAAGGCTGAATAGGGGTTCCCTCAGTGTCAAAGAGGGATAAATTTGCCGTCTGTCCTCCGAACCTGTTAGGGCCCGGTTGGAGGCCCAGAAATTACCCACCCGTTCCCATAGTGCCACCAACCTGTAGCAAATGGCATTAGATCCCTTTTTGGTCAAAAGTTCAGTTTTGTCTAAGGTTTGGTGAGGCTTTTGTTACTGAAGGAGGCCAGTCTGACTGCTGACCCTTTGTGACCTTTCAGGTTTTTCCCCTTTTCGAGGCACTTCTCAGTGGAGGATTTTGATCAATCTCACAGTGTAGTGTCTCCTAGTAATGCAGAATACAACCGCATTAGCCATTAAGGACTTTCATGTTGCTAACCCTAAGTAGCTGTAGGAAGGTCATAGAAAGTTGGGCTCTGCCTACTTTGTAGAAGCTTTAATAGGGAAGCTGCACAACAAATGCGGGCAACATTGGACAATGTGTCTCTGTGTCATGAGGTGTCAAAGGTCAATTTTTTGCCCATTCTTGCCCCTGCCACGCCCAGACAAAATGGTCCAGTGATACCAAACTCTCAGAATCCACTCAGGCTAATGCTCTGAACAGCATTTGTGAAAATCAGCCCTCTACGACAAACTCAACCAATTTTGTCAACCCTAAATGATACAGGTAGGTTTGTAGGAGAACTAAAAGACACTTTGCTACTGAAGAGACACCTGAGAAAATTGTACTTAATATAGAGCCACCTAGATTTCCAAGCACGTTCCAGGCTGTATGAGAAACATGCCCTGCGAATTTGGGGTCTGTAACTGCTCCAGGGCTGAGGGACTGCTGTTTAAATGCTCACTAAAGTAATACTATTGAGGAACATGTCCAAAATGGAGTGTGTTTGTTCTTTTGAGGTTTTCTTGGCACTGTTGAAACAAGGCTAATCAGACCATCAAAACAACACCAACCATTTCCTAATTAGCCACTTCTATATCCCACAAGCAGACATAATTTATCACCAAGGTAATTTCAATTAGACCATAACAGGGCCCTTTAATACATTTGAATGTAGTCAAAAAGGAACTTAAGGCCTCTCACAATGAGTGTGTTTGAACCCATTGCTTCACACTGCAGAGTCTGATCTGGACATGCTTGGTACCGTTAAAAAGGCCTAAATGATATGAAGAACAGAAACCCATGCATGACTTTGTCACTTCATTCTGCAAAATATAAATGGCACCAGAACATTAGACCTTAGGGCTCCACGGAGATCCCAAAAAGCAATTGTGCTGTGTGTGTGTGTGTGTGTGGGGGGGGGGGGGGTTATGGACGTCGGAGGCCATCATTTGTTATGTGCCATCCTCTATGAGTCCTTAAATATCCTCCCATAATATGCTTTAATCGGTTCACAAGGCCGTTTAAAATGGGGCATAAACTGGTACCAGCAGGAACTTTGAATAGGGTAATTAGGGAAGATCCGCCATTTTGTGAAACACATTCTGCAAAAGGGGAAGAGCTGACCAAGAGACTGTTAAATGCATGATCTTGTAACTATATCCTACAGCTCGCACAATGGTCCATCGCTGTGCTCAACAGCCACACCAGGAATGGGAGTGTGTTGGACCCTGCTGCTGGGGCTAGGAGGATCCGATCTGGATGTGCGTGTTACACTTGTCAAAAGCCTGATTAGACGATTAAAACGAGACCTCCCCTTTCTCCATAACCTGTTGGCAAGTGCAAGAACTCAACCCTAATATGACGACTGAGGCCTTTCAGGCTTTCTGTTAGGCATAGGTTGGAAGCAAGGACTCTCGTTCATCAAAAGCTTAAAAACTATCTTTTTCTGGGGCCAAGTGGGGAGCAGCAAGTGAATAATAGGAGCATGCATGGAGAATTAATTTACCAAAAAGTTTTTTACCATTAGAGTGAGAACCGAGGAGTCCAACCAACTTTTGTCATTTTAAGTAATTGAGAAGTAAATGTACTTAAGATTTGAAAATAAACATATTTTTTTACGTTTTACTGATTAATGCACTGAAGAAAAAACCTATGCTGTACATAAAATTAAACCTTGAGGTTGTGTGGCACTGATTTATTACCCCCTGATAATTTAATAATTTTAACAAAATAATCCATTGTACATTGAATAATGTTTATTTTAGAAACAAATAATTTTTTGTAAACATTAGCAGAGCCTAACAACTGTTGTTCCTAATTTGCAGCATGAATTCCTCTTGCACATTGCAGAATCCACATGCATGACTCTGATTGGATAATAGCTTGATGGGCCATCTGCAGGTTGTGAATGTTGCAAAGTTGAGGGTCAGGGAGGGGTCACTCAGTGGTTGCTGGCTCTGACTTAAGTCTGAGATGTTTTCTTAAGTAAAAATAGCCATGACTTTGCACTGAGTTTTATTCTAGGGGCATAATGTTTAGGATCCTTTTTAGATTTTCTGTATGATTAATTTTAATTTTGTTATCATTGGTATAAAAGTATTTTGTTTATATACAATAAACATGCTGTACTGTCCTAAAAAGCTCATTTTGATTAATTTATAGAAAAAGGTTTGTGTAATAATTTTAACTGAGGCTGTCACAGATTTCATCATAACAGCAATTCTTCTTTTCACATATTTTAAACAGCAAAGAAATCTACTGTCCAAAATGTTAAAACTCAGGAATCCAAAATTAAAATGATTACTTCACGGGGAAAAAACAGCATACTCTATGATATCTTAAATATCTGCCCATAATAAGCATTAATTGGTCCCCAAGGCCATTTGATAGGGCTTAAAGTGATACCAGCAAGATCTTAGAATGGAGTCATGACGGAAAATCCGCCATTTTGTGAAACACTTGTTTTGCCATCCTACTGCAGGTGGGGGAGGTTTTTGCAGGAATGCATGGTACCATTTGTAGGGGAAGAGTTGATAAAGAGACTGGCTCATGCATGACACTTTAACTATATCCTACAGCCTGCAGAACTGTCCATCGCTGTGCTACACTGACATACCGGAAATGGGAGTGTCTTTGACTCTGCTGCTAAGGCTAGGAAGATCTGATTTCGGTGTGCGTGGTATTGTTGTCAAAAGCCTGATTAGACAAATAAAATGAGACCTCCCCTTTCTCCATAACCTGTTGGCAAGTGCCAGAACTCAACCCTATTATGACGATTGAGGCCTTTCAGACTTTCTATTAGGCATAGATTGGAAGCAAATACTCTCTTTCATCAAAAGCTTAAAAGCTATATTTTTCTGGGGCCGAGTGGAGGGCGGCAAGCAAACAATTGGAGCATGCACAGAAGGTTGAATAGGGGTTCCCTCAAATCAGATAGAGACATTTTCCATCTGGCCTCTGAACCTGCTAGGACCCGGTTGGAGGCCCAAAAATGACCCACCCATACCGTCACCAACCTATAGAAAGTGGCATTAAATTATTTTTTGATCAAAAGTTCAGTTTTGGCCCAGATTTGGTGAGGCTTTGTGACTAAAGGAGACCAATCTCACAGCTGACCTTTTTTGACCTTTAAAGTTTTCCCCCTATTTGAGGCACTTTTCAGTGGAGGATTTTGATTAATCTCACAGTGTAGCATCTCCTGGTATTGCGGAACACACCCCCATTAGCGGCTAAGGACTGTCATATAGCTAACCTGAAGTACCTGTAGGAAGGTTCCTGTGCTCCACAGATACACCAGAAATGGGAGTGTGTTTGACCCGGCTGCTACGGCTAGGAAGCTCTGATCTGGATGTCCATGTTATAGTTGTGATAGTTGTGAAAGCCTGATTAGACGATTAAAACGATACCTCCCCTTCCTCCATAACCAGTTGGCAAGTGCCAGAACTCAACCCTAACATGACAACTGAGGCCTTCTATTAGGCATAGGCTGGAAGTAACGACTCTCTTTCATGAAAATCTTAAAAGCTATCTTTTTCCGGGGCTGAGTGGGGGGCAGCAAGTGAACCATAGGAACATGCACAGAACCTTGAATACGGATTCCATCAATATCAGAGAGAGAGACTTCTGCCGTCTGGCCTCTGAACCTGCTAGGACCCAGTCAGAGGCCCAGAAATGACCCACCCAGGCACTATAGCGTCACCACCCTATGGAAAGTGGCATTAGATCCCTTTTTGGTCAAAAGCTCAGTTTTGGCCCAGATTTGGTGAGGCTTTGTGACTGAAGGACGCCAATCTAACAGCTGACCTTTTGTGACCTTTGAAGTTTTTCCCCTATTTGAGGCACTTTTCAGTGGAGGATTTTGATTAATCTCACAGTGTAGCATCTCCTGGTATTGCGGAACACAACCCCATTAGCGGCTAAGGACTGTCATATAGCTAACCTGAAGTACCTGTAGGAAGGTTCCTGTGCTCCACAGATACACCAGAAATGGGAGTGTGTTTGACCCGGCTGCTATGGCTAGGAAGCTCTGATCTGGATGTGCATGTTATAGTTGTGAAAAGCCTGATTAGACGATTAAAACGATACCTCCCCTTCCTTCATAACCAGTTGGCAAGTGCCAGAACTCAACCCTAACATGACAACTGAGGCCTTCTATAAGGCATAGGCTGGAAGCAACAACTCATTTTCATCAGAAGCTTAAAAGCTATCTTTTTCTGCGGCTGAGTTGGGTGCAGCAATTGAACAATAGTAACATGCACAGAAATTTGAATAGGGTTTCCATCAATGTCAAAGACATCTGCTTTCTGGCCTCTGAACCTGCCAGGAGCTGGTTGGAGGTTCCTTGCACCATAACTCTGGGCACCATAGCGTCACCAACCTATAGAAAATGGGACTAGATCCCTTTGTGGTCAAAAGTTCAGTTTTGGCCCAGATTTGGTGATGCTTTGTGACTGAAGGAGGCCAATCTGACTGCTGACCTTTTGTGACCTTTGAAGTTTTTCCCCTATTTGAGGCACTTTTCAGTGGAGGATTTTGAATAATCTCACAGTGTAGCATCTCCTGGTATTGCGGAACACAACCCCATTAGCGGCTAAGGACTGTCATGTAGCTAACCTGAAGTACCTGTAGGAAGGTTCCTGTGTGACAACTGAGGCCTTCTATTAGGCATAGGCTGGAAGCAACAACTAATTTTCATCAAAAGCTTAAAAGCTATCTTTTTCTGTGGCTGAGTTGGGTGCAGCAATTAAACAATAGGAGGATGCACAGAAGTTTGAATAGGGTTTCCATCAATTTCAGAGACATCTGCTGTCTGGCCTCTGAACCTGCCAGGACCTTTTGTGACCTTTGAGGTTTTTCCTCCTGTTGAGGCACTTTTCAGTGGAGGATTTTGATTCATCTCACAGTTTAGCATCTCCTGGTAATGCAGAATACAATCTTGTTCTTACTGTTTCTCAGTTCAAGTTTCAAAATTATACTGTCTTTTCCTGCTGAATGGTCCTCCAGAGAGTGCAGCAGCCTTAATGAGCTGAGCTCTGCTTTCATCCTGTCACCAGCCCATTAACCCCATCATCCCTGCTGTTACCAGTCTGTTTTCATGTCTACCTGTTACCTGCTTCTCCAGGACTCTTCTGCCATCTACACATTGTTTAATTGTTTAATTAATTTTAATCTACACATAATTATATTACAAAAAAATTCAACATCATGTCTAGCTTGAATATCATGTTCCCTGTCTGGGCATTGAATAAGTCTGAAGGCATATAACCATTTTTATTTATGCATAAAGCCTGAAAATACATATTTGGTTGATACTGATTCAATCTATGTTTTGCCTACACTATAAAAAATGTACTGCCTATATATTAAATAATAAACTGATCACTAAAAAAGGCATTCAATCTGGTAAGATTTGGGTGCAGCGCCAAAAGAACACCTATAGGGGGAGCAGTAGAGAACCAGTTTGGTGGAAACCTGAGTGCAGTTGCAGAACTATACACTAGAGGGACCTAGTGAGAAGAGAATTGTGAACCTTCAGACTCATTTTACATTAAAAATGAGGACCTTTTATAAAAAAGACAGAGTAACATCTATATGGCTAGTAGAGCTCATTACTATATGAAAGAAAGTGAGGACCAGGAAAATGTCCTCACTTCCCAAAATTGACCTCACTTTGTTGGTTAAAAACTGGTGATGGTCCTCACTCTGACGCAAGAACAAACACACACACACACACACACATACATATACACACACACACATACATACACACACACACACACACACTATAATTCCATATACTGCACTACCAGTACTAACCCTAACCCAATAGAACCCATTTGATAGCCTCCTGTCACCAAGTGGACCCTACTGACATTCTCAAAAACGTAAGGTAAGGCTGCCATCCAGTGGCCAATGTTCAGTATTGCATGTGCTCCCTAAGGACTTTCATGAGCCCTGGCGGCCCATTCAAATTAACGCTCTAATGGCTCCACGTGAGTTCCCTGACTTTAGGGAGCATATTGCGCCATGTCCCCGGAAAATACATGGGACCATTGAGACAGGGGGGACGAGTCCTCTAACCCTTCGGGGGGAACTGTCATATCTTTGGTTCCCTAACCTCAACCCCCCACCCTCCTCCCCCCTCCCATCCCTAACCCTAAGATGGAGTATAAACCTAAAAGATGGAAAAACTAAAAACTAAGAAAAGTTATAAACCTAAAATAAGGACGGAGGGAAACGTATAAAAGGGAGCGAACCTAAAAGACGGACAGTCAGAAACCGAAGAGACGGACAGAGGGAAACATATACAAGGAAGAACAGAAAAGAATAGGGGGTGCCTAAACTAAATTAAGTCGCAAAAATAAAAGGGGAAACGGACCTGAAGAAAACTAAAAAAAGTCGAAACGTCGTCAAAATAAAATACCAGAGGGAAACAAAATTAACGAACTCTGATGCCTAGATGGAAACGAAACGAATCTAGAGGTACGGGCGCAACAAAAACAAAGAGGGGAAAAGGAAACCTAAGAAAAGGAAAAAAAAATACCAATTAAGGGAAAGTAAGGGACGCTGAAGGTAGATAAAATAAAAAAATATTTATTACTAAATAGCAAAGGCGAACCCGAATATATAAGAGCCTAGGCCCTCTGATGAACGGCAGGATGGCCCGTGCACTCAGTCTCCCCTAGTGGGAGGCTGTTCAGATTCACACCTCTAGTGAGGTATGCTCGGTCTTACTTTCGGTTGGCATAGAGGATAGGAGCTGTAAAATTCAATCACTCTTGAGACAAAACCTCAGGAAACTTAGGGAGGTAGCGGGCGCCACATTTCCAGAGGCCAAAATCTTCATGGCTTGTGTCAATTTCCCAGAAGAACTTTCTTCTCGTGAAAAGTCCACCCTTAGAACACTGAATTACTGGATTAAGAACGATGGGCTGTGTGTACCCCGTCTTCAACAGCCCCTCTTTCAAACAAACCGGGGTCGGTCCACTGGACTCTGGAGACAGGCCGGGCCATGTGGGGGCACTGGAGGTCTTTTTTAGGTCTCCAGGCACCGATCCCTACTGATAATGGAGACTCAGGGGATGTCCTAAACCTCTCCCAGTTCTTTCAATTAAGTTCGCCTCAGCTTTCACTCCTCAAGAGAGGCCTTTCATTCTCTCCCCATCCGGTCCGTTCTTTTCCTGCCCGGGATTCCCTCTCTGATGATCTGTTGCAATACCACCGCCGCTTAAAACTTAGGGCATTCCACCCCCCGCACCCGCCCCCCCTTTTCAGTCCCTATCTTTTTGGGAGCCTCCGATTACAAAACTACCTCCCAAGCTCATTTCCCTTTTGGAGCAGGACATCCGGTCGGTTAGGGACTTGCCTTATATCCCTGATCGGCCTAACCTCTCCCCTCTGGAAGAAGAAGCGCTGATAGAGTTACAAAGCAATAATACTATTGTCATCAAACCAGCAGACAAAGGAAATACGGTAGTTATCATGGATAGGGTGGACTACATACGGGAGGTTCCACCACACAGGGATTCTGTCCACCAAAGTCTTCTTCAAACCTACGGACACCCATGCTCTTCTTCACAAAGACAGCCACCACCCTAAGAACTTGTTTCGGGGTCTGGTGAAGTCCCAGCTTTTGCGGTTTAAAAGGATATGCTCCGAGGACAAGGATAGGGTCCAGGCCACTAGGACGCTGTTTTCTAGTCTCCGGCAGAGGGGGTATTCCAGGAGCTTCTTACGATCTGTAGCTTCTGGGCTCGGGACAGATGGCACCGGCAACGGGCCCGTTCCTGATAACCGCCAGCTTATACCCCTTATCTCCACCTACTCTAGATATTCTTCCAGAGCTCATCATCTTCTTAAAAATAACTTCTCGGACCTTCTAGCCGGCACATCGTTGGGAGCTGGCTGCAGGGTTATCTCTGCGTACCGCCGTACTCCGAACCTTAGGGATCTGTTAGTCAGAGCTAAGATCCCTCCTGTTGGCCGAGTTAAACCCTTAGCCCTTACCCCTTGGCGGAAGAAGGTGGTTCGTAATCATGTCACAGGGGCAGCTTTTTGTGTTAAGCAACGTATTTCTTTGCGAGACGCCAACTGCGTTTACCTAATTCAATGTAAACGTTGTTCGAAACAGTATGTGGGCGAAACAAGAAACGTGCTGAAAACACGGTTGGCACACCACAAATATAATATCACGGTGGGCCGCAAGGAGGACACAGATTTAGTCCAGCATTTCAGGAAGCATGGGGTACATAACTCGTGGCTTATGGGGCTGCAGCATGACCCGGCCTGGTCATGGTCCCAGCGCCGCAGAGCTGAGTCCCGCTGGATGCGGAGACTTAACTCATTTGTGCCCAATGGCCTTAACGCCAAGCAATAATAATCCTTAGGGGCCATGCTGCTACTTCTTTTAGTATCCTCTCAAAATATTTTTTTACATTTGTTGACTGGTTTCTGGGCTCGTTTTGGTGGCCCTTATTATAATTTACTTTAGGGTAGGATGGAGTATGATGATACATAGGGTACTGTCTAGAGCAGAGGTGTCAAACTAATTTCTATATGGGGCCACTTTGGCATCATGAAGTCATTAAAGGGCCGCTTGCATGTGTAGAGACGATACTTTTCATTTCGTAATTTCATTCCAGTTCACACAGTAGTATAAAAAATGCACAGTAACATAAAAGTAGCACCCTTAGGCCCAGTTTATACAGTTTATCAGCAAAAAAGGTTGATATTGGGGTGAGTTACACTTACAGGAGGCACAGTTTTAGGCACTTTATACACTATAAAAGGATATATGCCTCTTTTTTTTTGGCTCTCGAGGGCCGGATAATTTACCTTGAAGGGCCAGATTTGGCGCGCGGGCCTTGAGTTTGACACCTGTGGTCTAGAGTATCACAAGACCATGTGGGTGTTTGGGGATTGTGACAGTAGAACCCTGGATCTGATCCGTTCTAAATAGATCCCCGAATCCGTTTCCTTAATACTAAACTTTATTCTTTAAACATTAAACTCTATTCTTTAATACTACACTTTACCTTTTAATACTAAACCTCATTCTTAATACTAAACTTTATGCTTTAGGACCAAAATCTTATCTTCTAACACTAAACTTTATTCTCTAATATTAAACCTTATTCTTTAATACTAAATTTTATTTCTTAAATTTTATTCTTTAGAGTTAAACTTTATCTTTTTTTGACATGAATCTTGATTTTAGATCGCTCTTTATTTATCCGATCCAAACGTTACTTACCTTAATTTACTTATTTTTTAGCTTTACTTACCTTAGCTTACTTACTTTAATTTACTTTACTTTATCTGATTAATTGGTAGTCTTAACTCAACAAAATACTCTGTATTTGCCTGATTTAAGACGCCGTTTCCTTACCTCAGTTTTACTTACCTTACTTTACTTACCTTTCCTTCTGATACTTTGCTCTAAACGCTGTATTTATTTAGGGGACTTGGCTCGCTCTTGGCTGGACGAAGACTGGACAATAGGTTCTCTCTTGGGGGCCAGAGGGGCAGTCCCCCTTATTAGCTTATGGGCGGACCCCTTAATGGAGTCGGGGTCTGGAGAATGATGTGCGCCGGCCCGTGCATTACCTTTAACTCTCTACTCCAAACTGCCCCTGTCGTCGGACGGGGTGGGGAGAGTTATCGAGAAAGTGTTCTTCCTCCTAACCCTTGCCTTGAGAGGGTGTTCTCCTCCCAACCTTAGTGGTTTAGGGTTCAGTCGGGACGTCCGGTTCGGGTTAGGGGGACACACAGAGGGGGTGGAGGACCACTGCAATGGGTTGGTGCCCCATGGCGTGGGAGCTCCCATTGCGGGTCCTCGTTCCCCGGACCCTTAGAGTCTAGGGGCCATTGGGCTTTTTCCTTTTTACAATCGGCCCCCTTCCTCGCACTGTGTGCAAGGAGGGACCGTGTGAGCTCGGGTCTTCACCGGTGCCCTGTGGGACACTGAGTGGTATGGACCCTTTTATACTCCCACTGAATCTGAAGAGAGTTCGGTTCTATCGTCTTGTTTCACTAGGCAGGTGGCTCAGGGTTTTTTTTGAAAAACATTTTTTTTGGAAAGTTTTTTTTCCCTGAAACCATTAGTGAGGTGGAGGGTTTTCAACAGCAGGTACCTGGGGCTCGCATGAGAAAGGTGAGAACATTATCAAGGTAAGCTGGCACTTGTCTTGGTATGTTATCCCCCGAGCCTTTGGGTCGTGCGTTGTATGGGACAAAGGCCTGGGTGTTTTCAGCGCTCCAGGGGTCGTGCGGTGTGTAAAGCCGGGCATACACTGTTCGAGTTTTTGCCCTATTCGGGCCGATTCTTCAGTCGTGCGGGCATTTTTTTAATCGGGCCGAATTTCAGCTTGATCGTAGAGGGGGGGAGGAGGGGGGAATGGCTTCTCACGACTACCTCCCGATCAGGAATCGGACGGTCAGTGAAAATCAAACATGTTTGAAATTCAGTCGGCCGTCGTGAGGTTTTCGTGAGCGCATCCTGCTGGTGAAGCAGAGCTACGACCGTAGGGAGCCGTTTTTCCCCCAACCTCGCGCAGTGCGCACGCGCAAACAAGTAGATTCTGCTTCCGTTTTCCTCTCTGACAACACAGAACACAACACAGAACTATGGCGGCAACACGTGTTTCATGGAGTCAGTCGACGGAGGAGCAGCTCGTGGAACTTTGGCAAGCTCACCCCAATCTCTTTGATGTTGGCTCCCAAAGCTACCACAACAGGAATAAAAGGGAGAAGAGTTGGGTCGATATTGCTACCCAATTACAGCATTTTGTTTTGTTTGTTTTTTGTGTGTGTGTGTGTGTGTGTGTGTGTGTGTAAAAAAAAAAAGAGAGAGAAAGAGAGTTAGTGGCAATATACGTGAAAAAATATACTTTTCTTTTGCAGTGAATGAGGTTAAAACCCGTGTGGCATCACTCCGGACGCAATACGGAAAATTGATGAGACACAAGCCCAGCGGCAGTGCCCAGAAACCACTGACTCCAAAGCAGAAGTGGATACTGAAGCACCTAGACTTTTTGAAGGGTCACATCATCCACAGAACTACAGAATCTACACTGAGAGTAAGTTCATATAAGCACAGCATAAAAGTGGGGACATGATGGACATAATGTTAAAGTCCAAAGAAATGCACACTTAAATGTATAAATTCAAACACCTTGAGGTTTAAGTCACTACAGTCAACCTGCACCTAATAATTATGTGTAAAATTATCTGACTGGAGTAACTGATCAAACGTGTTACTTTGTAATCACTCTATTCTGATTGCTGTCTACGCTTTTTCCCACAGCCTGGCACTGAGTCAGAGGACACTTTTGAGGGAGAGGAGGATCCATCCACTGTGGAAAGTGAAGCAGATGTGTCTTCAGATACCATCAGTCCAGTGTCAGTGCCAGAAGAGGAAAGCAGTGTGCCTGTGACATGTCAGCCGTTGCAAAAACAATGGGTCCAAAAAAAAAACCTCAATCTGCTCAGCAAAGCCTTGAAATGACCAAACTTTCACTGCTCCAGCAAGTACAAAAAACTCTCTCATCTACTGGGGACCCTGCGGAGCTGTTTGGACAGCAAGTAGCCTCAGAGATAAGAATCATAGAAGACAAAGTAGAGTATGCAAGGCTTAAAAGAAAAATCATGGATCTGATTTATGATGCACAGGAAACACAGGCTTCCCGTGCATCATATACACAGGAGGCCTCTGCCTCCTGTGTATATGATGCACGGGAGGCAGGAAGTCAGCTGCCTAGGCCATCATTGTATTCCTCTCAAGACTACCAGGCCCCATCTACCCAGCCTATGTCTTTTACAACAATGTTAAATTCTGATTAGCTGGTTTGTAAAAAATAAATGTGTCAAGACAGATCAAAGCTCTTTGTGACAGAAACCACTTTGGTTTTGGAGAATTTCCAAATTTTGCATTTCTCTAAATATCTGAAGCTAATACTTTTAGTTTATTCTTTACAACATAGTTTTAATCTACATGTTCAGTTTCTACACACAGGTTTGTCCGGGGTACGAAAGAGAACAGTCGAACTGTTCTTGATGTGCCATCTACTTGAATGTAGCACTGTTTGCACATTTTGTAAATAAAGGTTTTTCTGAATGAGTAAATCACTTATTTCCCAATAATGTACAGTACTGTTTTCTACTTTGTTTTAATATTTCAAAACATGTCTAAGTAGGCTTTGTAATAGGTAAAGTTTAAAATAAAATTGCAGGCGACACATCGTTGTCACGTGTATGGCTTTAATGACATCAGAAGGCTGCAAACACAAGTACTGACATTTCCACGTTTTCAAAGTAACAGGTAGATGATATGGGCGTTTGTGAACTACTTCTGTTTATAATTTTCCTTTCTATACACAGTGTATTCCAAAAAAAGAAAAAAAAAAGAAACACTCAGTTTTTACTTTGGTCCTGGACCTACACCATGTTTTCTTGCCATGACACGCTTCCTGCAGGTGAGACAAAGTATTGGCAGAGGACCTCCCTTTGTCTCTTTGCCTCCATTGATGGGTTGCGTGCTTGGCTTGCTGAAATGGACTGAAGTGCCCCCTCCCTTCTCCATGCTCCTTTAATCAGCCGGTTGTTAGCATCCTCTGAATCTACATAACCAGGTGGTACGTAGGCCTCAGACCTCTGCTGTCGGAGAAAGTTGTGGAGACAGAGACATGTGAACACAATGGTGACAACCTTGTCTGGATCCAGGCAAATAGTTGTTCTGAAAGCCCTAAACCGATTCACAAGAATTCCAAAAGCATTCTCCACAACACGCCGTGCTCTGGAAAGACGGTAGTTGAAGATCCGCTGTTGTTAAGGTTCCGAAAGGGATATGGTTTCATCAGATCTGGTTGAAGGGGATACGCATCATCACCAATAAACATGTACGGAATCACTTTATCAGTGCCTGGCAGGGAGTCATCGGGGGGGATATTCAGTGTGCCTGTGTCCATAGCATCTCTAAGGTCAGAATGAGCAAACACTCCAGCATGATGTATGATGGAAAACCTAGACTTATAGTTGTAAAACATGCTACAACTGTTGCGAGGGGGTTGAATGAATACATGTTTCCCATCTATTGCTCCTAAGCAGTGTGGAAACTGCCATTTGTCTTCAAAGTCTCTGGCAATGGCCGTCCACTCAGAGTCAGTTGATGGTGTCTGTGGAACACAAAATATGATGTATGAAATAAACATTTTTGGAAAACACGTTTTTATGTCTTAAACACAGTTTTTTTTACCACATTTCACAAAGACTGGAGAAAAAAACTAATGACTTTTGGTTTACTTGTGGAACATATTTGAAAAATGTTCAGTGAACCGTTAAGCAGTATAAAAATAGCTGTAACAGAAATTTACCTTCAAGTAAACATCACGCAGCACTGTAGTGAGGGCTGTGCACGTTTCCATCACTATCCGACTCAGTGTTGTGCTTCCAATCCTGTATTGAAAACCTAATGACTTGAAGGTCTCGCCTGTCAAAATAAAGAAAGTGATTTAGATAGTTAGGTAGATTTAGATCAGGCGTCACCAACCTTTTTCAAACAGCGCTCCTTTATCGGTGTAGTGTAATAAAAAGGGATACAAGGATCTGTAATGTGGAACTCACTTCCTGGTGATTTAAAGTCTTACCAGTTTTAATAAGACTTTAAATCACAACTCTGGTTTTGCCAAAATAAGACATGTAACAATTTAAGATGTTTTTATATTTTACTGTATGCCTTTAGATGTTGTCAATATTAAGTTGTGCTATTTTAAATGACTGATTAGTTTTAGTTGCACTTTTGAAAAAAGGCCATCTAGGGAAAAGTGTTGCAAAATAGCAGTAGCTATCGCACTATGATGCCAACATGGGACTGCTGTCATATTAATTTTGCCTATGTCTAGAATAAAATAAAGTGGCAGTATAAAGGACAGATGTCCACTCACTGGGCATTAGTAGCTGTAATTGTATGAACTTGGGCGAAGTGATTTATAATGTGATGTGGTTAAAGGATTTTTTTTTTGCATCATGTTCACCTCTGTTAAATGTAATGAGCAGTGTTGCAGAAGTGTTTTTTTTAAATACACTTACCTGTTGCCAGAAAGCGTAAGGTCACAGAGAGCCTGTCCCTGGGGCTGATGGCTTTTCTTAGGTGTGTGTCTTTCTTTATTATGTGTGGTGTCACCCTCTCCAGGAGATAAGAAAAGTCTTCAACCGACATCCGCAGAAGCTCCCGAAATCCCGCCATATCATCTACCTATTGATAGATAGGGCTGTCATTAAATACACACACTTAGAACTTTGAATATTTATGTTTACATACTTCTGATGCTATTAAAGCCATACAAACAAAAATGACTTATGCAATGCAAATCTAAAACATGTTTAGTGTTTAGACAATCAGTGAAAATAAAATGCAGGTCAACATCACATCCACACATCTGGTGACAAGGTATGCAATTAACAGCATAATAGTAGGTGAATTATAACAAAAGCAGGCTATAGAAACTAAACATTTATTTCTGCATTTAACTGACTATCATGACATTGTTGATAAACAAAGAGGAAAAGGCTGGGGTGTTAAATGTGCACAACGTCAGCTTACCTCAAGTTCTTTCTGTAAAACAGACAGACCGTAGATGTCACGTTTCCTCAGCCATGTCTTTGTCCAAATACGTCCTCGCCTTTTCTTTTTAGGGCTTTCTGTACACAAAATTGCACTTATTGCCAAAGCAGCGCGTTTCTTTGCAGTAGCCATCGACACTTCCGTCGTCTTCTTCTTCTTCTTCCGTCTTCTTCTTCTTCTTCGTCGTCTTCGTCTTCTTCTGTCTACGTTCGGACGTACAGTGTGAGCACTCCGGTCGCGTCCGGGCGTCGCGCCGTACACAGATCGTGAGCGGTGAACTTTAAACCCCGCGGTTTCGTCGCACAGTTTGAGATGTATATAAGTACCACGACTGAAAAACTCGTACAGTGTACGCCCGGCTTTAGGCGCTGGAGTACTCTTGGATCTTGAGAGTCAGCTGAGTCTCTTTATGAGAGGCAGCCTCGCCCATGCACAGCCCATTTCACAGTTTTTTTTAAGAAAAAGCCCAATTGTGACTTTTCTACATCCCCTAACCCATTTAGGGATTGGACCGTGGACCCACTAGGACCTAGGTCTATTTCTATATGTATATATGTATAGGTATACACGTGTGTATGTATATGTATGTACACATCTTTGGTCAGGTATAATTTTGCTAAAATTATCTTTTTTTGGAGGTACTAGAAGCTTCAAGACGCACAGTGGGACTTGATCAATCCCTACTGGGCCTTCCTCGGGTAGGGTGTCTAGTGTTGATGGCCAAAACACCCTGAGACCCCGAGGTTCACTACTGAGGATGCGTCTCGTGGCGTGTCTTTCTTTCTTTCCCTCTGCCGCTCTGTTTCTGTTGCTCTGTGCTCTGTCTCTCTGTTGCTCTCTCTGTCTCTGTTGCTCTCTCTGTCTCTGTTGCTCTCTCTGTCTCTGTTGCTCTCTCTGTCTCTCTGTCTCTGTTGTTCGCTCTCTCTCTCTGTTGCTCTCTCTGTTGCTCTCTCTCTTTCTCTCTCTCTCTCTGTTGTGCTCTCTCTCTCTCTCTCTTTCTCTGTTGCTCTCTCTGCTGCTCGCTCTCTCTCTCTGTTGCTCGCTCTCTCTCTCCCTCTCTTTGTTGCTCTCTCTCTCTCTCTCTTTCTCTGTTGCTCTCTCTGTTGCTCTCTCTCTCTCTCTGTCTCTCTCTGTCTCTGTGGATGGTTAGGTTGGGAGATTGTGGTGATGGGTGGCTTACCTTAATACTTACCGTATTACTTTGTTTGGTAGTTTTATATCTTAGCTCACCTTGGGGTTTAGGTTTATCTTTTAGCTCCTGCAGCCTTACCTTATTACTTAATTCTTTATTTATTCTGTTCTCTTTAAATTACTTTTATTTGATCCCACTCAAAACACCCGTTACTTTACTCACCTTAGTTTATTTATTTGATTTAAAACGGCCTTTACTTGGCTTAATGGACATTACCTTGGTTTATTTACCTTAGTCTATTTATCGGATTTAGGGCGCTCTTTAAACTTACTTTAATTTACAAAAGGAAAGAAGAGATAGGAACAAAAAGCCGTCTATTTTACTTACTTTAGTTTTACTTACCTTAGTTTGCTTACCTTAATTTACTTTAGTTTATTAATCTGTAGTTTTAATTCAACAAAATGCCCTTTATTTGCCTGATTTAAGACGCCGTTTTCTTACTTTTAGTCTACTTACCTTAGTTTGCTTACCTTATTTTTGATGCTTTGCTCTAAACGCTGTATTTACTTAGGGGACTTGGCTCGCTCTTGGCTGGACGAAGACTGGACAATAGGTTCTCTCTTGGTGGCCAGAGGGGCAGTCCCCCTTATTAGCTTATGGGCGGACTCTTTTATGGAGTTGGGGACTGGACAATGATGTGCGCCGGCCCGTGCATTACCTTTAACTCTCTACTCCAAACTGCCCCTGTCGTCGGACGGAGTGGGGAGAGTTATCGAGAAAGTGTTCTTCCTCCTAACCATTTTGGATCAGTCACAGATAATCCAGAATGGCAGCTTCATTTCTACCATTTAGGATCATTCACAGATCATCTCCTACCTAAACACCCTTTAACCTTTAACAGGCCCTTCAAAAGGCGACGGGTGGGGAGTCTCCAGGGTCAGAGCAGGCCGGTCCAAGTCATGAGACGGATCGTGTTGTCTGACTCGTCTAGTGATGAGGGAGAAGGCAAGGGGCCTGTGAGGAAAAGGAGGGTAAGTGTTGTCACTTTGACAGTGTTAACTTGAGTGCCTTCCATATAGGATCATATGTGCCTGCTCCTAAATGGCAGGTACTTAGGTTCCTGTAATTTAGGAGCTGGCACACATGATCCTACTTGGCAGACATAAAGTACCTGCCATTTAGGAACCTTATTTAATCTAGTCCTTTTTATATTTTAGAGAGTAGCACCCAAGGATGTTACCACCGGAAAGGAGTCCCCAGAGAACCAGGCAGAGTCCCCGGAGGCCCGAGCAGAGTCCCCGGAGGCCCGAGATGAGTCCCCTTGGACACAGAGGAAAACACGCAAAAGGCGTATTCTTAAAAGTCCAATGTACAGCCCGGGGAAGTGCCTGCGTGTTTATCGCCAGCGGAAGGCCAAAAAATAAGTGAAATGTCTTATTGTTGTTATTTGGAGTTTGAAGGTTGAATTGGTTTGCTGTGTTTGATGTTTTGGTGTGTTTGTGTTCAATTTTGTAAAATTTGTAATAGTTTTTTTGTTCCTGATAATTGGTGTCTTGCCATCCTGGAGGATTTACAGATAACACCAGGTGGCATATTATGCCGTTCAGGCGATTCAGTTGATCCCATATAGCATCTTGCCATTTAAGATGGCAAGGTGGATTCTAATGAGCCCTGATGGCAAAATGCCATCTGGTGGCAGTTATCGGTATTCCAAGGTTGCCGTATAGGGTCACTAACCTATGGTTTTTCGGTGAACTTTGACCTCTTTGAGGGGCTGAACCAGGGAAACGGTGGAAGTTGGGTTTGGGTTAGGGTAGGTCATATGGGTAACAAGGGATGGAGCTATTTTTTAAGCCACGCCCCCTGACCCTGTGACCTTCGGTTAGCCCCCCACAAATTTTCAAATGATGCCCAAAAATGTACAGAAAAAAGCTGCTGTCCCTAATGTAGGGGAAGTGTTGCACTGACTGAGCAGTCATACTTCCAACTGGAAAAGAGGGATTTGTCCATTTGCCAGGGATCACATCTAGGTGGCACATGACCTCCAATCTGAGTCATTGAGGCTGTTCAAAATCCACTCAGACACACACTTATCTATTCTAGAAAAGTCACCCTTAGAAGCTGTTAAAAGTTCATCAGAAGTGGGGACACGCTGAACATAAAAACTGGAATAAGTCCCTTCAACCCACCTTCAGGAAAATCACCAATAAAATGGACTAAGCGGGCAGCAGCCCATAGCCATGGGAACCAAATATTAATTCAATAAAGTTTATCAATGAAATTTTATTTGTATAGCACTGTTATAAGAATTATTATTCTGAAGTCACTATGGCCTCACACCACTCGGACAGAGGAGGCCTGGAGACCTGATGTCTGTGTATAAGATCCACTGTTTTCTGATTGCAAGGCCAAATGCTGCAGCTGCTGAGGGATACTGTTTACGATAGACTGTCTTTGTTTTGTCTCATGGGAGGGCCACGGTGCAGTATTAGGGGAAGCCCGAAAAGCGAGGCAGACAGAGACGGGGCAGACAGAGACTGCAGCGGAACCGTGGGGTGCGATTACTTTCCATCTATGCGACCTCTGCTCTGTTTCTCAATAAAAGTGCTGGAACGTCATTACCACCGTCTCGTCATTTAGTAAAGATGGGAACTCAGTTACTATTGCTTAGAATTCCACCCAAAACTCCCATAACAAGCACAAATTCATGATACATATCATCTCAAGGTACTTTCCAAAGTCAAATTCAATCAGATTATACAAATTGGTCAAAAAGTTTCCTATCTAAGGAAACCCAGTAGATTGCATCAAGTCTCGACAAGCCATGACACATGATGTAGAGGGCATGGATAAACTCTGTACATGGCCACAACCAAGGGTAGCTGGGTGTTATTGATGACAAGACACTCAGGTAAATATAGGCGTCTGGTTACCGCTTTCGCCATGGAAGGTGAAATGGTCCATATGATGTTGACCATAATAGAGATCTCATAATAAATCCCTTGTAGTGGCTCATGATAGTTCGGTCTTCACCTAATTGTCACCAGGGTGCCTACCACCTGCACGGTCACTGCGTTGAATATCCAAGGCAACTATCTTTCACATGTAAGCATCGTCATTTGGCCTTCCCAGAACATGGCCTCATTTGGTTGCCAATACATGTGGTTTTGTTGGGAAACTTAGCAGATCTGTAGGGAAATGATGTCTTGAAACAACAGACCAATCAGTGGATCAGTGACATACTTAGTGGATAAGAAAATAGGCCTCAGTAGCTGGGTAATTTGGAGTAAAGTCTGCTCGGGGACTACGAAGTGAGATAAACCCAGAGGGCAAAGAAGGGCTCACCTTCTGACACTCCTTTCCAAACACTTTTACACCAGCTTGCCTAAGCATTGCTTCACTTGGGATTAATTTTCTTTTTCTGTCCTTTTTCTGATACATTTCGTGACACAAGCTCCCTTTTTCATAGTATCAGGTTAGTCTTTGCTCTTCTGCTTCCATCTCCATGTCGACAAGAGGGTGCGCAGCAGATCTTTCCTTTCTTTGTGGTGCTGCGCTGGTATCAGCTCTTGGGTCCTCTGCTTCTGTAACGGTAGCTCCTACTGAGTAAATGTCCTTGTAGGCCCTTACAGGTTCGTTGAACGAGTGCACCCGTCTCTGGGAACATCAGGAATATCCATTGATGGAATGTTTGGATTGTTGATGACCTCCAGAATCAGGCTACCCCTTGTGGTAAACTACCAAGAGCCCTCCCAACCCCTTGCTGCTGCTCATGCTCGATTATCATCTCCCACCACCACGCCCCTCCTCACTATTCACTCCATAACTCTCCCCACCACCACACACCACTGTGTTCCCCTCAGTCACCACACAACCACTATTTTGTGGAGCAGATGTTTCATCCAGTTTGCTCCTCCACCACACTCCCCTGCTGGTCTCCAGCGATGGGGCCCCGACACCACGGGTACTTCCATGGCTAGTTCCCTGCATTGGTAGACTCCCCTGCCGCCCCAGGCACTCCAGCTTCTCCGTTGAAAAGTAGATGGATTAGTTATTTAGGAATAACATACCACTAGTAATTGTTTCAACAACAATAATGATACAAATGAGTTTGATTTCACAGGTGGTATTTTAATAAAAGATAGATTTGTCAGGATGCAGCTTATTGGCTGCATGCTGAGCCTCTCTCCCTCTCTCTTGTTCCTGCGCAGCCTGATCAGTTTCACCTGGCAGGCTGCAATTAACCCACAACTGCTTCCACCTGTTCCCACCGCTTTATCAGACTCACCTCTTTCTGTTCCCGTCGCCGGTCCATAGCGTTCACTCCCGCTCAGTCCCTGCCAGTTTTTCTTGTCAGCTCCGTTTGTACCCGTCAGCCTGAAGACTCCTTTCACCTGGTCTTGTTACAGTCAGCCCAAAGACTTTCCGACAGTTTTGTTTTCTCCAGTATTCAGCTCAGACGTTCAGACCTCCACCTCTCGGCTCAGACGTTCAAACCTCCACCGCTCGGCTCAGACGTTCAGACCTCCACCGCTCGGCTCAGACGTTCAGACCTCTACTGCACGGCTCGGACGTCCTGTGCTCCACTACTCGGCTCTGAGGTTCTGCTCGCCTCTGCTCGGCTCTGATGCTCTGCTCGCCACTGCTCGGCTCTGACGTTCTGCTCGCCTCTGCTCGGCTCTGATGCTCTGCTCGCCACTGCTCGGCTCTGAAGCTCTGCTCGCCACTGCTCGGCTCTGACGTTCTGCTCGCCTCTGCTCGGCTCTGATGCTCTGCTCGCCTCTGCTCGGCTCTGACGTCCTGCTCGCCACTGCTCGGCTCTGATGCTCTGCTCGGCTCTGATGCTCTGCTCGCCTCTGCTCGGCTCTGACGTTCTGCTCGCCGCTGCTCGGCTCTGATGCTCTGCTCGGCTCTGATGCTCTGCGCTCCACGGCTCTGCTCAGATGTCCTGCTCTCCAGTGCTCGGCTCCAGAGTTCCTCCCGGTCAGTCTCTCCACACTCCTCCTGCCAGCCAGCTTCTACACCCTTCACCTCCGTCCGTTGAAAGACTCTGGTCTAATCATCCATCTTCCACACTATTCAATAAAAACTCACTCATAAGAACTGACTCTGTGTGTGCGTGCTGTGTCCGGGTTCATCCCAGAAAAATATATCATAACATTATGGACCGGCCAAGGGATGAACCCGAGCACGCACAGAGCCTGGTGTAGAAGCTGGTAGGATCTGCCTCGCCTCCGGTTCGTCTCGCCTGGGTCGCAAAGTTGCGACGCCACGCTTCTGGATTCATCTTGCCTGGGTCGCTGTGTTGCGACGCCACGTTTCTGTCTCGTCTCGCCTGGGTCGCAGAGTTGCGACGCCCCGCCTCTGACTCTGTTTTCCTGGTCCGCCTTCCCCGCTGCTCAGCACTAAGGACGGCGCTCCTCGCCGTCGCTGCCCAGCGCTAACTTTTGCTGCTGCCCAGCATATTCAGACTTTGCTACCCAGCGCCTTCTGGTTTTTGTTTGGAGTTATTTTTTTTGGTGTTGTGTTCTAGATCTGCTTTAGTTTCTAGTCTTTTTGTATATTTTTTATTGTTTTAGAAGAATTATTTCCGCCTTCTGTTCTTTGTTTTGGCTCAACCTTAGTTTTTGCTTTACTTAGAATTTTTTGGGATTTATGTTGCTTTTGAGTATTAGAGTTTTATTTAGCTTTTGTTTATCCAGTTCGGTTCTATTTTTTAGGTTAGTTTTCTGAGTTTTGTTTTTGAGTTCCAGTTTTTTACCTTAGACTTCCTGTTTTGGTTTGTGTTATTTCTAGCTCTAGTTATCTAGTTTTTCATCAGTTCAGCTGTATTTGCCCTCATCTCCCGGTTCTGCTTTGTTTCATAGTTTTGCTTTAGCTTTTGGTTCCTTTCCTAGTTTACCAGTCTTGTTTTGATTTTTCAGTTTGAGACCCTGTAGTTTCGTCAGCCCTGTAGTTTCGTTAGCTCTGTAGTCCCTGTCTAGCCCCTGTAATTCCAGTCTAGCCTCTGTAGTTTCTGTCCTAGCCCGGTAGTTCTAGTCTTGTTCTGTATTTGTTTTTTCTTTATTTTAGTTTTGTTTGTTTTGTTTTTTTTTCTTCCCCCTTAGTATTTAGGTGTCTGGGTTCCTGCGCCTTATGGGTTCCTGCGCTGTATGGGTTCCTGCGTTGGATGGAGTCCAGCGCTCTTTAAGGTCCCTGCGCTCTCTAAGGGCCCTACGCTTTCTAGGTCCCTACACCCTTCTCCTGTTTTCGTTGTATGTTTTGCCCTGTTTAGGTTAGTTTAGTTCCCTTCCGTAGTTGTTTTGTTCTGTCTTGCCCTAGTTTCTCTGTGTTGTTCCCCTGTTTAGGCGCATGCAGGTCGCTGTCAGAGCCCTCCGGCGCACCCATGTCGCCGGCTGAGCCCTCTGGTGGGCCAGACTGTCGCTGCCCTGCGCATGCAGGTTGCCGCCAGAGCCCTCCGGCGCTCCTATGTCGCCGGCTGAGCCCTCTGGTGCGCCAGCCTGTCGCTACCCAGTGCACGCAGGTCGCCGCCAGAGCCCTCCGGTGCTTAAGTCGCTGTCTGTGCCCTCTGGCGCGCCTGGCCTGTTGCTGCCTAGCTCACCTTCTTGTTGTTATTCCCTTGTTTAGGCGCTGCCCGAGCCCTCCGGCGCCCCTATGTCGCCGGCTGAGCCCTCTGGTGCGCCAACCTGTCGCTGCCCAGCGCACGCAGGTCGCCGCCAGAGCCCTCCAGTGCTTTAGTCGCTGTCTGTGCCCTCTGGCGCGCTTGGCCTGTTGCTGCCTAGCTCACCCTCTAGTTCCCTGGTGTTTAGGTCTTGTTTTCCTGGCGTTTAGATTTAGTGTTCCCCGGCGTGTTAGGACGCCCTCTGATTCTCGGTTCCCCAGCGTGTTAGGACGCCCTCTGATTCTCGGTTTCCTGGCGTGTTAGGACGCCCTCTGATTCGTGGTTCCCCGGCGTGTTAGGACGCCCTCTTTTCTCGGTTCCTCGGCGTGTTAGTACGCCCTCCGTTCTTGTTTCCTGGTGTTTTAGATATTCCTGTTTCCCTTGTGCCCCGGCGTTCCCTTTGCGCCCCGGCATTCTTCTTCCTGGCGCCCCGGCGTTCTCCCCACGCCCCGGCGTTCTCTTCCCCAAGCCCCGGTGTTTCCCTCACGCCCCGGCGGGTTTTCCCCTGGCGTTTCTGTACACCAGTCGTGTTCCAGCAGGAGTTGTTGAGCCTTGGTGTTTTCGTACGCCTGTCCTTCCCTCTGGCGTTGTCGTACGCTTGTTCTTCCCTCTGG
This sequence comes from Fundulus heteroclitus, assembly GCF_011125445.2. Taxonomy (NCBI): domain Eukaryota; kingdom Metazoa; phylum Chordata; class Actinopteri; order Cyprinodontiformes; family Fundulidae; genus Fundulus; species Fundulus heteroclitus. The sequence goes on from NW_023397121.1 coordinate 39,837, forward strand.
CGTTGTCGTACGCTTGTTCTTCCCTCTGGCGTTGTCGTACGCTTATTCTTCCCTCTGGCGTTGTCATACGCCTGTTCTTCCCTCTGGCGTTGTCGTACGCCTGTTCTTCCCTCTGGCGTTGTCGTACGCCTGTTCTTCCCTCTGGCGTTGTCGTATGCTTGTCCTTCCCTTTGGCGTTAAGTACGCCCGTTCCTTCCCTTTGGCGTTAAGTACGCCCGTTCCTTCCCCTTGGCGTTAAGTACGCCCGTTCCTTCCCTTTGGCGTTAAGTACGCCCGTTCCTTCCCTTTGGCGTTAAGTACGTCCGTTCCTTCCCTGTGGCGTTAAGTACGCCCGTTCCTTCCCTTAGGCGTTAAGTACGCCCGTTCCTTCCCTTAGGCGTTAAGTACGCCCGTTCCTTCCCTTTGGCGTTAAGTACGCCCGTTCCTTCCCTTTGGCGTTAAGTACGCCCGTTCTTTCCCCTTGGCGTTAAGTACGCCCGTTCCTTCCCTTTGGCGTTAAGTACGCCCGTTCCTTCCCTTTGGCGTTAAGTACGCCCGTTCCTTCCCTTTGGCGTTAAGTACGCCCGTTCCTTCCCTTTGACGTTAAGTACGCCCGTTCCTTCCCTTTGGCGTTAAGTACGCTTGTTCCTTCCCTTTGGCGTTAAGTACGCCCGTTCTTTCCCCTTGGCGTTTTGTACGCCCGTTCTTTTCCTTTGGCGTTAAGTACGTCCGTTCTTCCCTCTTGGCGTTTTCGTACGCCTATATTTTCCCCTTGACGCTGTCATGCGTCCGTTTCGCCTCGGCGTTTCCCTCACGCCCCGGCGATCTCGCCCCTTGGGCCCCAGCGCTCCTCTCACGCTTCGGCGTTGTTTCTCCTTGGCGTTTCCACACGCCCGTTCCTTGCCCTTGGCGTTTCCATACGCCCGTTCCTTCCCCTTGGCGTTTCCATACGCCCGTTCCTTCCCTTTTGGCGTTTCCATACGCCCGATCCTTCCCTTTTTGGCGTTTCCATACGCCCGATCCTTCCCTTTTGGCGTTGTGTACGCCCGTTCTTTCCCTTTTGGCGCTGTGTTGCGCCCGTTCCTTCCCTTTGGCGCTGTGTTGCGCCCGTTCCTTCCCTTTGGCGCTGTGTTGCGCCCGTTCCTTCCCTTTGGCGCTGTGTTGCGCTCGCTCTTTCCCCAGCGCTGTCAAGCACTCGCTTTTTCCCCCGGCGCAGTCAAGCGTTCGTGTCTTTCCCTGATGTGCCGCCCCCTGATTGTGCTTTGGCACATCAGTGTTCTCTAGCTCCTTGGTTCCCCCGTGTTCTTTGGCTCCTTGATTTCCCCGCTGTTCTCTAGTTCCTTGGTTCCCCGCTGTTCTCTAGCTCCTTGGTTCCCCGTGTTCTCTGGCCCCTTTGGTTCCCCGTATTCTCTGGCCCCTTTTGTGTTTGCAGGCTCTTTGGTCCCTCAGTGTTCGGTTTCGACTCTTGCCCGCCTTCCTGGGCCCCCTCCACCCGCCCGGCGTGGGGATTCTGGGCCGTCCGGTGTCCGGCCTTGGGGGGGGGGGTACTGTCAGGATGCAGCTTATTGGCTGCATGCTGAGCCTCTCTCCCTCTCTCTTGTTCCTGCGCAGCCTGATCAGTTTCACCTGGCAGGCTGCAATTAACCCACAACTGCTTCCACCTGTTCCCACCGCTTTATCAGACTCACCTCTTTCTGTTCCCGTCGCCGGTCCATAGCGTTCACTCCCGCTCAGTCCCTGCCAGTTTTTCTTGTCAGCTCCGTTTGTACCCGTCAGCCTGAAGACTCCTTTCACCTGGTCTTGTTACAGTCAGCCCAAAGACTTTCCGACAGTTTTGTTTTCTCCAGTATTCAGCTCAGACGTTCAGACCTCCACCTCTCGGCTCAGACGTTCAAACCTCCACCGCTCGGCTCAGACGTTCAGACCTCCACCGCTCGGCTCAGACGTTCAGACCTCCACCGCTCGGCTCAGACGTTCAGACCTCTACTGCACGGCTCGGACGTCCTGTGCTCCACTACTCGGCTCTGAGGTTCTGCTCGCCTCTGCTCGGCTCTGATGCTCTGCTCGCCACTGCTCGGCTCTGACGTTCTGCTCGCCTCTGCTCGGCTCTGATGCTCTGCTCGCCACTGCTCGGCTCTGAAGCTCTGCTCGCCACTGCTCGGCTCTGACGTTCTGCTCGCCTCTGCTCGGCTATGATGCTCTGCTCGCCTCTGCTCGGCTCTGACGTCCTGCTCGCCACTGCTCGGCTCTGATGCTCTGCTCGGCTCTGATGCTCTGCTCGCCTCTGCTCGGCTCTGACGTTCTGCTCGCCGCTGCTCGGCTCTGATGCTCTGCTCGGCTCTGATGCTCTGCGCTCCACGGCTCTGCTCAGATGTCCTGCTCTCCAGTGCTCGGCTCCAGAGTTCCTCCCGGTCAGTCTCTCCACACTCCTCCTGCCAGCCAGCTTCTACACCCTTCACCTCCGTCCGTTGAAAGACTCTGGTCTAATCATCCATCTTCCACACTATTCAATAAAAACTCACTCATAAGAACTGACTCTGTGTGTGCGTGCTGTGTCCGGGTTCATCCCAGAAAAATATATCATAACAAGATTAGACACAGTTAAAAAAACAGGAATCTAAAATGTTTTCCATCTCTTTGTATATACACATCTTATATATATATATATATTTCCTACAAACCTGTCATCGCAGGTTAGTTAGTGCTAAGAAAACACCAGGACTATTTTCCAGATGTTTTTATAGTTAATTTACTCTTGCTTGTTCTTCCAAACAAATATGGCTCACTATTAATTCTGTCATGGTTTTCAGATGACGAGCCCACATGCAGATACGATCGGGAAGCAAAGCACAGTTTTAAGATGTTTATTTAGGAAACAGGCAGATATAACGGACGGGACTACGGACAACTCGGCAGGGTCAGAACGTCACAGCTGGAGAGACTGCAAAGAGAAGAAGAGTAAGTGACTCTGAAAGGTGAACCAGGAGAACTACTAAAAGCTGCGCTGCTTACCATAAAGCTGGGCGGACCTAACCGGGGAGAAGTAGCGCCGAGGGAACTCTGTGATCCTACCCCTGTTGGTGTTCGGCGGCTAGTGGCTGAGGGTGGCTGATGTTACTGGTGAGGGATCCAGAGGAAGAAGGGCCGTCCAAGCCTTGAGGGTCTCATGTTGCAGCCAGAGTGGAGTTCCTTTGTTAAAGGGGAAGTCCGGTCAACAAGGAAAAATCAGGGGACCATTAGCTATAACTAAAACTAATACGTTTGTGGTTATTTAATGAACTTATTGATTATAGATAAGAAAATAAAAACAAATTGTCATCTGGATCACTGTGTATGGGGGCGGCCATTACTGCCCATATTTGGGCAGTAAGGGCCGTCTGACATCACATCCTGCGACGTAGAAAAGCGGAGCGGCGACAGCATTTCTCCGCTCTTTCCATGCAAAGTCAATAGGAGCCGTTCTACACAGCTGCGATCATCAACAATTTTTTCAGATTTCCAGAGGACTTCCCCGTTGACATTCGCAAGAGCTATTGTTACAGCAACAATGCTCACGTGCATGGCCATTGGATGTTCCAACACAACTGGTAAAAGTGGAAAAAACATTATTTCAACTTTCCGATTCATGAGTCACCTGGCTCGTTGCTGGATTGCCAACTTGAAGAGAGCGGATTTGCCATCTAACTTCTGGCCAGAGAGAAAACACGTCATATGCAGAGACCATTTTGAAGAAGAATGTTTTGAACATGACATGAGAGCGAGGATTTTCGGTAAGTTATTTTTTAATTTAGAATTTTTCATTTAGAATTTGCAGTGATGGTTACCGACCAGAGGGTCGGAGGGATACCACATGTGATGTGGTATCCCTCCGCCCCAGCATGTGCTGGAACGCTTTTATGTTTTAATATTTATACAATAATGACCACCTGCCCTATTTACTAGGGGGCAAATATAACTCAAGTCACTTCAGCGCAATCTCCTCCGCTGCAGCGCCGGTAAAGCCATGCTGCGGCCAGAGCGCGCGCGCACACACACACACGTGCGTATATATATAATATATATATACTGTAGGACCCGACTGAGTTTGCACTGGAAATGGGTACGCTGGATTCCGTCAAAAGTCCGGTTTCTGTCAAGAAACTCTTCTAAAAAAATCCATATCGCTATCAGATGATGATAGCTCCACGGAGCTCTCATCACTGTCACTAAGTACTTCATCACTCTCTGCTTCGTACAGAGCACCAGTCGTCACCATGTTGGAAAATAGTGCGTCGTGACAAACACTGTTGAGCGTTGGGACTTGCTCAACAGCGGGTCCGCTGAGTGACGTCACAAAATGGGAGGTGACAGTATTATTCTTGAACAAGATGGGTTCCTCCACATAAACATGATTAAATGAGAATTATTCTTAATTAAAAAAGCGTATAATTTATTGCACAGTATGTAGTAGTTTTATATTTAAAGTACTTTCAGCAGTTTGATTTCTGATTTTGACCGGACTTCTCCTTTAAACTCTTCCACTGTTCAGTATTCAATCTGAGATTAATTATTCATCATGATGTTATTATAGCATAGCAACAGCATTGACACCAACTAAATTCAATGAATGTGCTGCACAGGGGACATAGCAAATCAAAGGATTTCTTCATTTAAGATGAGCTTGGACTCCATTTTACTTTCCCAACATGTTACTTGCATTATCATATGACTGGCCCCTACAGTTAGATAAGTCTAGGCCCAGGTTCTCCACCATAGCAACAACACAATCAGCCAAACTACCCCCACTATGGTTTTCAATAGGCTCAAAAGCCAGAAAACGCTCAGCTACATGACCGTTATTATTAACAAACCTGAAAATAAAAGTGAGTTGGTCCACATGAGCAAGGTCTGGAGTGGAGTCAATAATAACAGAAAAGTATTTTGACTCTTTGATCTCATTGACACTTGCCTGCTTTGTTCTCTCTCCCATTAAATGGATAAATTATTCACAGACTGTTGATGATAAGGAGGACACAGAGCCTTTTCCCTTACCTCCAAACTTTTGGAGGTGCTCAGCTAGGAATGGGTCAAACTTGGCTAACGGTTCTATGATGCCCAAAAAATTACCATTGTGGGCTGATCCCAGAAGCTCATCATCTCCCCTGAAAGCGTGTCCCCTGTCTCCCAAAAACTGAATGACTGCAACAACTCTTTTCAAAACTTCCCGCCAGTATTGTCTTTCTGCATCAAGCTGTTTGACAAAGTCAGAGCCAATTATTGCTGTTCCTCTGGAGCGATTATGTAATGCTAGCATGCATGTCCTATGCTCCACACTCCTCTCATGCTCACCAATCCGCTCTGAATGTTTCCAGTCAGAAAATCCATGAACAAAAGTATTGTGCTTACTGGAAAACAGTTTGCAAGCACAACAATACACACAGCCAGTTGAAGGGGAGTAAAGTAGCCATTGCCTAGTCACAGTTTGCCCATTGGGAAGAGAGCAACTAAGTAAGGCATTTGTAAAGCTCCTACTGGTACCCCCAATGCTTCTATCCCTAACTGAGGCTGGGTAATTAGCACTTCTGTTTTGAAATGCAGCTACTCCTCTACTAACAACAATCGACTTTGCTTGATCGGTAATGGTACTGGGCCATAAAGCAGGGTTGCTGAAAGTTTCACACCAGGAGTTGGGGTCCATGGCCTCCTCGGTTGAAAAAAGAATCTCTGAGAATGCAGCTGACTGGTCTGATTGTGGGTCTGACACACCTGCAAGTTTCATTTGATCATGATCTTTCTGCTGCTGGTGGTCTTTGCTAGCTGGGCAGGACAGGCATTCCTGTTCAGCACCTGACTGGGTGTGTATAGGTACATCCCTGACAGGTGACACTAAACCAGCAGTGATCACATCTTCATCACTAGAACTCTGGTAACTTACATTAGCTGTATTATTCTCACTGATATCCAGTGGCTTATCAAAGAAATTTGAGTTCAGAGGAACGTGTTTTAGAAAAACTGCTTGCTTTGCCTCCTTGATCTTATTTGCTCTTCTTTTTGAGGCACCACTTTTTTGTTTGGGGTCCATGTTATTAATGGCAAGTGTCTCTTAAGATGCTGATGTAGAAGCTTGTCTTGCAAATTCCTATGGTATATGTATATAATATGTAAATATGTGCTGTAAATATGTAAATATCCTAAGTTGTTTTTATTTTGTATTGAGGAAAAAACTCAAAAGCGTGGAACCACGAACAATGTGGGAATGTACTAAATTTTTTTTTCTCTCCCCAGTGTCCTGTCTAGCAATATGGCAATAGGAATTGATGTCTCAATGCCAGATAGAGCTCGACAGATTTTGCTTTTACAAGTGGAGCGAACAGCTTTCGCCATAGTGCTCCACTTGATTTATGCTTGTAAATAGCTTTATTATGATTCCTGCAAGGAGAATTTCAAATTATATGGACAATGACAATGGGAGAGTAAAGGAAGAACAAAAAGTGAAAGAGAAAGAAAAGGAAAAAAAGAGTAGAGGTGAAAGAAAGAGGAGATAAAAGGGAGAGAACGATAAAACCTTCTCCGTCTGCTCCGTCACCTGGAAAGAGACACAAAAAGAACAGCACAACCAACAGACTTAAAGCAACAGATACAATCGAATAACACCTAGATGCCATTGCTAAATCATATATATTATTATGTAAGCTGACATGTGTAATGTGATACTTGAAAAAAGAAAGTGAGAGAACATAAATAAATAAATGAATTATAAGATTACTGTATATAAGTGAACACTTAATACCTGGGACCCAGCACCTGTGGGAGATGTGAAAGTGCACTAGTTTAGGTGAAGATTATCCAGAAATAGCTTGATAGTGATTGTGGAGAACCTAAGACCCACCTTCCCCGAGCACAGAGGCAGGCGTCAGGGGACCCGTAACCCCGGACTCCCAAAGGGGTCCCTAAAGCAGGTCGCCCAGGAGGGGCCGACACAGGATAACTGCAACCCCCCCCCCCCAAGGGAGGAGCAGAGACGACCCCGAGGAAATCCCCCAGCCACCGCAATGCCGACGCCCTCAAGAGCCACGGGGATGAGCCCGTGGGCTCCGCTGGCAGCTAGCCCCGCTGAAGTGGTCCCGGCCATGGGCCCTAAAATAAAATTAACTCGTAGCTATAAGCTAAATTATGTGAGTTTTGTTAATTATATGAGTTGCTAGTTAGCAACTTTACACTAGCCTTTAAAAAGGCGTTGAACCTTTCAAAGTCTTAATGTTATTACTACTAATTTAATATAATAAAAAGGCTGTTGGTTTTTGATCTTGTAAACTACCAAGGATAAACTATAGTTTGTATTGATTACAGAGCAAGTTCTCGAGCTGAACTGTCTGAATGTGAGAAATCTTGATAATGGCAGGAGGTTTTGTATCGATACTGGATTCTCACTTGGATTTTCAAAAGTTCTCACAACACCTGATTGGCTCATTCATGTCCATGTCACTAGTCTGACAAAAAAATAACTAATCAGAGTGAGACAAAGATTTATCTGGGGGTGTGGCAAAAAATTAACACAGCGGTGCAGTTGGGAGTAAAACCCCAAAATATTTGTTTCCCTTACAAGACACTATCAAAATCTTCACCAGTAAATATTAAAACAAACCATTTACAGAATACAGGACAGGTCCCTGTAATAGATTTAGACCCTTTTTTCCTCACTTCATGCAAGTTGGACAGACAGTCTGACTGTATGATAAACAAGAGGCATTAATGACATTTAATACACCTCACATACGTTTTAGAATAATTTCTTTGTGCGGATCTGCCACCTTTTACATGAAATAGCTCTGTAGGAGCTTATGTTGAATGGCAGTTTAATCCCATCCATGAAGTTGACTTCTACTCCCACCCACTCCTCCCCCGCTCTCACTCTACCGTGGGAATTTAGAGCAATGTAACAGTTTTTGAACACTAAGTGAGAGAGTGGGGGAGGGGCAGACACTATCTTCTACAAAAAAATGCTTGCTGTGTTCATGTGTGTGACAGAGGCATGGAGAGGAAGACAGAGATGAGGGGAGGTATTGAGTGTTTTACAGCAGGCTTATGAAACATGTTAGGTCCAAATTGTGAGGAAAAAAGAAAAAAAACATTGAATAACAAGCTGAATAATACATGTTTTCCAATAAACATAATATCAGGGTTACAAACACACATACGCAGCCACAGCTACTACAATAAAACCACTTGTTTCTGTTATGATATTTGTCTAGGATGAACCCGGACACAGCACGCACACACAGAGCTAGTTCTTAGGAGTGAGTTTTATTGAATGGTGTGGAAGATGGATGATGATGGAACCCAGAGTCTTTCAACAGACGGAGGTGTAGGGTGCAGAAGCTGGCCGGCAGGAGGCGTGTGGAGAGACTGACCGGGAGGAACTCTGGAGCCGAAGACTTGAGACCAGAACGGAGCATCTGAGCTGAGGACTTGAGCGCAGAACATCTGAGCCATGGACTTGAGACCGGAACAGCTCACCAGGAGATGAGAACAGGAGTGGGAACAGAGCTGAGCTGGATCTAGGCTGAGACTGGAACAAAACAAAGCTGAAGAAAAGTCTATTGGCTGACTGTAACAAAAAACCAAGTTGAAGGGAGTCTTCAGGCTGACTGTAACAAAAAACTGAGCTGACAAGGATTCTGGCAGAGACTGAGCGGAAGTGATCGCTATGGACCGGCGACAAGAAGAGAATGAGGTGAGTCTTATAAAGAGGTGAATACAGGTGGCAACAGATCAGGGGTAATTGCTGCCTGACAGGTGACGGGAATGAAAACTAATTAGTGTCCAGAGGAGTGACTAAAGCTGAGCGAGGGAGAGCTAAGTGAACTACAAAATAACAAAGAAGCCAGACAAAACTTAAACCATGACAGTTTCATCATCTGTCTCCAAATTAAAATTGTGCTACTGGGTAGAATTTGCTTGTAATTCGGATCTGTATGAAACAGCACTTTTGCATTCATGCCAGAGTTTAAGACCGTTGCTCTCTCTTTACTCCAATTTATTACGCACCGCACTTGGAAGAGCACTTTGTTTCTCCCCCTTTTTTAGCCCCGGTTGTTACTATGGTAAAACACAGGTCTCATTTTACAATTAACGCATCACAAGTGACACATTTGTTATTTGAAGTCTTGTCATTGACGACATGTCTGAGATCCATGCTGAGATCTGTGCAGTTACAATTAGCGATGACACTACATGTGGATCGAGCTAGAGTCCACCTCTTTTAAACATACTAGCTGGGATCCATGTGGGGCCCACCAAAAGCACCCTTACCCGGGGCATGTGGTAAGTCAGCGGCCCCTGGTAGGGGCCCTCGAAATCAGTCAGAGGCCCACCACACCATCCATTGTCATAAGGCAAAAGCAGGGCTAGGGGCCCTGATAGTCATAGGGCCTGCTGAAAATATCCTCCACCCCCACCCCTCATCCATTTTCATAAGGGGCCCAAAAGCAGGGCAAGGGCCCTTCCACATCCACTCTTACCAAAACCCCAGGGTGAGGGTGTTTTCATCAGGGCCCACGGCTGACTAGCAGGGCTAGCTGTGGACCCCGCTAAAAGCATCCTAAGGGCCTGTGGTTAGTCAGAGGGCCCTGGTAGGAAGTACCCCCCCACCCCAACCCTCAAAGGGCCCTTGGTAGCCAAATGTCAGAGGGCCCCACTCCCTCCCTGTTGTCATCAGACGCCCTATGAAATAATGTATTGTATCGTATATGTTGAAACAGTTTTGGTCTCGGGGACCCCCGGGCGCCGGCCCGCTGGCCCGGTCCATAATCCATCCTTGCCCTATCTCTTTCTGATGGTGGAGGCATGATCTCTGACCTTAACTGATGAGTTATCGCTGTGTTTCCGGGATCATTTTGGTCGGTCAGCCACTCCTAGGAGTTTCACCACTGTTCCTTGTTTTCACCATTTGTGGATCACAACTCTTTCTGTGGTTTGCTGGAATCTCAAGACTGTAGAAATGGCTTTAAACCCTTTGCAGACTCATCTCAATTACGTTCCTATTTCTTCCTGAATTTATTTGGTTCTCAGCATAATGTCTAGCTTTTGAGAATATTTTGGTCTACTTCACACTGTCAAGCTGGTCTTATTGAAGTGATTTCTTGATTGAGAACAATTGTGGCAGTAATCGGGCCTAGGTGTGGCTAGAGAAGGTGAACTCAGATGTGATAAACCACAGTTATATGTTCTAACAGGGGTCACTTTGTCGTACAGGACCTTGTAAACTTGGATTCTCTTTCTCCCTTAATAATAAAAACTTTCATATAAAAACAGCATTTTGTTTCCTAGTGTTGTCTTTGATTAATATCTAAATTTATTTCATGTTCTGACACAGTGAAGTGTTTAAAAAAAAGAAGTCAGGAAGGGAGTGTGTGTGTGTGTGTGTGTGTGTGAGTGTGAGTGTGTGTGTGTGTGTGTGTGTGTGTGTGTGTGTGTGTGTGTGTGTGTGTGTGTGTGTGTGTGTGTGTGTGTGTGTGTATTCTCAGTAAAAGCTCAGAGGGGTTATTTGTGGTAATGAAGTAGTATCCTGTTCAGCTTATTCTGTGAAACAGTCTATGGGATGCTGTTAGGCTTGTACATCAACATTTCTCAGACTAAAAACAGACAGTATTTACAAGCCAAGAAATACTTGTTGATATGCAGTTAAACTGCAGGTTCAGCACACAAAGTCTATTTTGATATCAGTCAGGGTTCAGTGTTGTTTACAGAACCTTGGTGAATTCTTGTGTAAAACAGGCGATGGGTCTAAAGCCACATTCAGCCTACAAAACATTTTACCTGTGACCTGATTATTGCCCCCCCAAAAAAACTTTCACATTTAGCCATGTGACATACTTTTTGCATCTTTGTAGAAATGACTAACAACCATTACCTTTATTTGTGATGCAAAAGTACTGAACCTCCACATAGTTTGGCTGATATTTGAGAAGAGAAAACTAAAGCAGTGTTTGATCAATAAAACTGAACCAAATTGTACAATAACTTGAAAGTGGCTACAGTGAATGCAAATATGGCAGAGAACCATAACTGTCCCAAAAACTTCTTTCAGGCCTGAAACAGTGAAAATGAAAGCGTGTTCAATTAGAATGTCAACTAAAATTGGGGACAATGTTGTGACAGTATCTCTCAGCATTTTAAGCTCTAATCCCGACAACCCATGAACAGCTCAAGAAACTGTATTATTAACATCAGTGGGAGGTATAAATATCTACAATTGGAAAATACACAGCTTTTTTATGGGGATTGTATGTGACAAACCAATAAGAAATTGGTTATTTTTGTCCTGTATTGGGCAAATTTGGGCATGACAGTGGTATAAACAGACAGTTGCACACAGTTTTTAGTAATGGAAAAAAAGGTAGTCTAATCTAAAGTTAATTATAAAGCAACAGAGAATTAGCTTTATCAGAAAGGCCCATCTAAAAAAATAAGTTTAATTATATACAATAGTAAGTATTGCACAATTATTGATAACATGGCATACTCAGTTAAAGAAGATGAAATATTCAAGTTAAGAAGGGAAAAACAGTGTAGAAACACTTGCCTATTTACAGAACAATATGAGATAATATGCAATACGCATGATACTACAACAGCATCTCCGAGTAGCGAAGGCATGTTCAAGTGTACTTCAGTGTCTCAGAGACGTTGGAAACAATTCATCATTAGATCACAACTCGTGCAACTTTTACCATGTTTGTAAACACTTATTGAGTCTGTTGTGAGTATTATAAAGTCTAACAGCAGCTGGGACGAAGGACCTGCAGAAGCCCTACTTTGAACATCAGCAGTCTGTCACTGTAAGAGCTCTCCAGCACTGTAACAGCTCCATGCATGGGGTGGGAGACGTTGTCCATCAGTGATGTTATTTTTCTTACAGTCCTTCTGACTCCCACCACCTGCACTGGGTCCAGGGGGAAACCTAGGCCAGAGATGGCCCTCCCGATGAGTTTATCCAGCGGCTTCCTCTCAGCTGCAGAAAAGCTGCTGCTCCAACAGACCACACCATAGAAGATGGCTGATGCCACCACAGAGTCAAAGAAGGTTTTCAGGGGCACCCCTTGTACTCCAAAAGGGTACAGCCTCCTCAGCAGGTAGAGTCTGCTTGGACCCTTCTTGTAAAGATTATCAGTGTTGTGACTCCAGTCCAGTTTGTTGTTCTGGTGAACACCCAGATAATTAGAAGATTTCACTATATCAACATCAGTTCCCAGGAGGTGAGTCTGTACCTGCAAAAGTCCACCACCAGTCCCTCTGTTTTGCCTGCATTTAACCTCAGATGGTTCTGTTGGCACCAGTCAACAAGCTCTCTTGTGAATTGTGATTTGGAAGGAAGATATGGTTACTGGGCTTACTTTTTTTGTTTTTTACAAATAAGACTATGTTTGCAGTCCCTTTCGCTCTGATGTCCTTCAATAAAATCCAGTACAAAGAATTGCCTTCAGAGGTCATCTGTGTGTAATTCCTTCTCAGTATAAATGTACCTGTTCTCAGAAGGCCTGCGGTGTTTGATGGAGAACATTAGAACAAGCCAAGAACAAAGCCAAGCAACCCAGCAGACAGGGACAGAAAAAGACAGGAGGTGTACAGATTTGGGTGTAAAACAACATGAAGAGAGGATGGACCAACTGCAGACCTACCGAGGCATGAATGTTTATTGTCTTTTACATTAAGTTCCAACAATACAAATAATTTGTAGATTTAATGTGACAAAATTACGTTAACAGAGTTTGCGACAGTGCAGTACGCTTTTTAGAGCTGCAAAAGAAACATAACAGCTGATGTCCTTGCAGCTCAGAGTCTGTGGCTTAGCTAGCTGAACATAAGGCTTCCTGTGTGTAGTTTTTTTCTCTAAGGATGTCTTGCTAAAAAAAAAGACAAGACATGTTTTATCTGATGGAAGATAAAACAGCACTGGTGTTTTTAATTAGAAGAGTGAATTATTGTCTCTCACAACCTGATGTGAAAAACAGGGCAGATATCAGATGTTGCCAGAATGAAACTCATGCTACTGTTGATACCATCTGTGGTTTCAGTTTGCCTAATGCGCACACACACAGAAAAACTGTGAAAAACAGGATGTGGAATAACAGTTGAGTAGTCCTACCAGAATATATCAGAGTGTGTTTGTGCGTTTGTGTGTTTTCTTGTACTTGCAGCTGAGAGAGAACACTTTTTGTTAATTTTACTAGTAAACTGAGGACTTTATCTTGGTCCTCACTTTTATTCTGGGCTAGAAATTAGGTTTGCACCAATGGACATCTATGAATGGAAGTCTATGGAAGACAAGGAATGGTCTTCACTATGTACAGCAAACAAGGATATATGTGTGTGTGTGTGTGTGTGTGTGTGTGTTTGTGTGTGTGTGCGCGCGCGCGTGTTAATTACAGAGCTGATAAAGTTAGTAGGCATGTGGTGAGCAGGGTGTGAATAATGCAATGGTGGGGTGGGTGGCAGGTGGTGGGTCAGATTTCTCTCAAAGTATTCTGGAGAGAAAAGGCTACTGTCAAAACTGCAGGTCTTGATGCTCAATTCCGATTTTCTTGCATGGTCCTTCATACTACTGCTTCATACTTCTGTCTGAACGGGTTGTGAACTGAAAGGGACCCCCGTGTACCGAAGGAGAAAGTAGACATCACACAGCAGCACACTGTTTATAGAAGTAGTAAAGGGTGTAATGGTTACTAGTGTTCAAAAAAGCTTAGTGGATACCGGCGTCTGTATTATTATGAGGTTGTTGTAAGCCGACAATAATAAGACCACATTATAACAAGATGAAGAAAGATGAGCAAAAAGCACAGTCATTACAATGGGTTTTTGTGGAGCCATGAGTGCTACTGCTGGAGAGAAGTCTATGGATGTGTAGTGGGAACTACTTAAGAAACCATCTCTTGATCAAGATGAGTTAGTAAATTACAGACCTATATCTAATCTTCTTTTCTTATCTAAAATTCTTGAGAAAGTAGTTGCTAATCAACTTTGTGAACATTTACAAAGCAATGACCTACTTGAGGAGTTTCAGTCAGGCTTCAGAGCTCATCATAGCACTGAAACAGCTCTGGTGAAGGTCACTAATGATATTCTCATGGCCTCAGATAATGGACTTGTGTCTGTACTTGTCCTGTTAAATCTCAGTGCTGCATTTGATACAGTTGATCACAATATTCTCCTACAAAGACTTGAACATACTGTAGGGATTAAGGGGAAAGCATTAGGCTGGTTTAAATCTTATCTGTCAGACAGATTCCAGTTTGTTCATGTTAATAATAAATCTTCTTCAAACTCTAGGGTCACCTGTGGAGTACCACAGGGTTCAGTCCTTGGACCAATTCTATTTACTGTATATGCTTCCGATTGTCAAAATTATCAGACAGCATGGGATTAATTTCCACTGTTATGCTGATGACACTCAGCTATATTTATCCATAAATCCTGATGAATCCAATCAATTACTTTGACTGCAGTCATGTCTTGATGACATCAAAAGCTGGATGACTTTAAATTTCCTGCATTTAAATTCTGACAAGACATAAGTTGTAATCTTTGGGCCAGAGTCTTCAAAAAATAAAGTTCTTAATCAATCACTTAATCTAGATGGCATTAACCTGACCTCTGGTAATAAAGTTAAAAATCTTGGTGTTATTTTCGACCAAGACATGTCATTTAAATCCCATATTAAACAGGTTTCCAGAGTTTCCTTTTCATCCCATGAATATTGCCAAAATTAAAAACATTCTGTCCAGGAGTGATGCTGAAAAACTAGTCCATGCATTTGTTACTTCAAGGCTGGACTATTGTAATTCTTTATTATCAGGAAGTCCACAAAATGCAGTTCAAAGCCTTCAGCTGATTCAAAATGCTGCGGCAAGAGTTCTGATGAAAATCAGCCAGAGGGATCCCATTACATCAATTTAAGCTTCCCTTCATTGGCTTCCTGTTGTCATGGTTTTCAGGTGACGAGCCCACATGCAGATACGATCGGGAGGCAAAGCACAGTTTTAAGATGTTTATTTTGGAAACAGGCAGATCTACGGACGGAACTACAGGCGATTCGGCAGGGTCAGAACGTCACGGCTGGAGAGTCTGCAAGAGAGAGGGAGTAAGTGACTCTGAAAGGAGAACCAGGAGAACTGCTAGAAGTTGCGCTGCTTACCATTGGGCTGGGCGGACCTAACCGGGAAGAAGTTTCTGCGTTCACCAGAAACTGCTGGTTCTGCTGGTTCTGGTGAACGCAGAACCAGCAGAATCCTGGAGAGGGGATCTCAGGCCTCGCTGGGTAACATCCAGGAAGTATGAGGGGAGTGCCAGAGCAAAATCTGAGCAGACGGATTCCGCCGGTCTGTTTCTTCGGACTAGACGTCAAGACAGGTGAGTGCATCCAAGCACCAAAATCTGAGACAAAAACAGGGAGATCAAAAATTTGTCAAAGTCAAAAGAGCAGAAAAAAATCACAAGCATGTTTCCGAGAGTTGGGACAGAGGCCACGTCATACCACGACTGGTTAAGGCTCTGGCGTCTTCCATCTGTCAGCGCTCTGCTTAAGAAGCCAGAGGAAGCCGCCTGCAACGAGCTGCAGGTGTGGGCCACGCCTCCTCAGCCAACTAGGCACACCTGAGGAGTAGAGTTAGAGCAGAGCAGCACAGAGAACCCTGACACCTGTTAAATCAGGAATAGAATTTAAAATTCTTCTTCTAACGTATAAAGCCCTTAATAATCAAGCTCCATCATATATCAGAGCTCTGATTACCCTGTATGTTCCTAACAGAGCACTTCGCTCTCAGACTGCAGGTCTGCTGGTGGTTCCTAGAGTCTCTAAAAGTAGAATGGGAGGCAGATCCTTTAGCTATCAGGCTCCTCTCCTGTGGAACCAACTCCCAGTTTTGGTCCGTGAGGCAGACACCCCGTCTACTTTTAAGACTAATCTTAAAACTTTCCTTTTTGACAAAGCTTCTAGTCAGAGTGGCTCATGTTACCCTGAGCTACCTTTATAGTTTTACTGCTATAGGCTTAGGCTGCTGGAGGACATCAGGGTCTAATTCTCTCTCTCTGCTGAGTTCTCCTGTTCTTCAGTTTTGCATTGCTTGTCATCATTTCTGCTTTTAACTATTTGCTCTCTCTCTCTTTTTTCTTCATAGAATGTACACCTGGTCTGGCGTTCTGTTAACTGTGACATCATCCAGGGAGGACAGATCACCCGCTACTACCATCTAATGTAGAACAGATTACTAGATCAATGTGTGCTTCTGTGCTTTTTTGTTTCTCTTGTTGTGTCTCTGCTCTGTCTTCTGTAACCCCAGTCGGTCGAGGCAGATGACCGTTCATACTGGGCCTGGTTCTGGTTCTTCTGGAGGTTTTCCTTCCCGTTAATGGGTGTTTTTTCTTTCCACTGCCGCTTCATGCTTGCTCAGTATGAGGGATTGCTGCAAAGCCATGGACAATGCAGACGACTCTCCCTGTAGCTCTACGCTTCCCCAAGAGTGAATGCTGCTTGTCGGGACTTTGAAGCAATCAACTGGTTCCCTTTGTCACAGGCCGGCTCAATGTCCATGACAAAAAGGAGGGGAGACAAAACGGTTTAGGCCAATCAACAGTTTATTGTAACCTATAAGTAACTTTAAATAAATAAAACAGGGATGAGATGTGAGTCTGTAAGAATGTTTAGTGTGTGCAGTGTATGAGTGGGTGAACATGTATGTGAGAATAAGTCTGAATGTTAACCAAAACCAAACTGGACCAACCAACAAAGTGAGTACCTGGAGGAGCAGAGAGAGAGAGAGAGAGTGTTAATAGAGCCCAACTTATATAGTGAGCCCAAGTGGCTCCAATTAATAAGACCCGCCTCTGCCTGCAGGAGGAACCGCCCTTGCAGGTCAGAGGAAAGGGCCGTGACACCTTATATAGGACATTTTTGACCCATCTGTATAATCTGATTGATTTTGACTTTGTAAAGTGCCTCGAGATGAAATGTTTAATGAATTGGTGCTATATAAATAAAATTGTATTGAATTGCATTAATCAGCCTCAAAAATAGAAATGCCAGAGTTGACTTTGCCAAAACACACCTGAATAAGCCAGCCATGGGAAGAAAGTTTGGAGAAGAATAGAACAGCTCATGATCCAAAGCACATCACATCTTCTGTTAAACATGGTGGAGGCAGTGTGATTACATGGGAATACATGGCTTTCAATGGCACTGGGTCACTTGTGTTTATTGATGACAGAAGCAGCTGAGTGATTTCTGAAGTATATGGGGATATACTTTCTGCTCAGATTCAGCCAAATGCAACAAAGTCGACTGGACGACTTCACAGTACAGATGGACAAAGGCCCAAAACATCCTGTAAAAGCAACCCAAGATTTTTTTCAAGCAAAGAAGTGCAATATTCTGCAATGGCCGAGTCAATCACCAGATCTCAACCCAATCGAGTATGCATTTAATTTGCTCAAGACAAAACTTAAGGAAGAAGAACCCACAAACAAGCACCAACTGAAGACAGCTGCAGTAAAGGCCAGGCAAAGCATCACTAAGGAGGAAACCCAGCGTTTAGTGATGTCCATGGGTTCCAGACTTCAGCAAGTCATTGCCTGACAATGATTCTCATCAAAATATTGAAAAGTAACATTTTACTTAGGGTTATGTTTATTTGTCCAATTACTTTTCAGCCCCTGAAATGAGGAGTGTTTCTATAAAAATAAATAGAATTCCTACATGTTTAATCATATATTTTTGTTCAACCCCTTGAATTAAACTTTAAATCTGCACTTCAATTACATTGTAGTTATTTCATTTCAAACCCAATGTGGTGGCATGCAGAGCCCAAATCATGAAGATTGTGTCACTGTCCAAATATTTCTGGGCCTAACTGTATGTTTTGTGTTTGTACTTACTCTGTCCTTGTTTCCAGGTCCATCACCTAAAAGATGCCCATCTTCTTCTCTTTTTTTTAGTTGGCAAACAACTTATAGGTATTACCGCCACCTTCCAGATTGGAGTATGGATCAGACATGAACCTATTATAGTCTCCCCATAATGCCCGTTCTTCTTAGAAAACTAAAAATACTGCTAAAAACTACAGGAGTTGGACAATGAAACTGAAACACCTGGTTTTAGACCACAATAATTTATTAGTATGGTGTAGGGCCTCCTTTTGCGGCCAATACAGCATCAATTCGTCTTGGGAATGACATATACAAGTCCTGCACAGTGGTCAGAGGGATTTTAAGCCATTCTTCTTGCAGGATAGTGGCCAGGTCACGACGTGATGCTGGTGGAGGAAAATGTTTCCTGACTCGCTCCTCCAAAACACCCCAAAGTGGCTGAATAATATTTAGATCTGGTGACTGTGCAGGCCATGGGAGATGTTCAACTTCACTTTCATGTTCATCAAACCAATCTTTCACCAGTCTTGCTGTGTGTATTGGTGCATTGTCATCCTGATACACGGCACCTCCTTCAGGATACAATGTTTGAACCATTGGATGCACATGGTCCTCCTGAATGGTTCGGTAGTCCTTGGCAGTGACGCGCCCATCTAGCACAAGTATGGGGCCAAGGGAATGCCATGATATGGCAGCCCAAACCATCACTGATCCACCCCCATGCTTCACTCTGGGCATGCAACAGTCTGGGTGGTACGCTTCTTTGGGGCTTCTCCACACCGTAACTCTCCCGGATGTGGGGAAAACAGTAAAGGTGGACTCATCAGAGAACAATACATGTTTCACATTGTCCACAGCCCAAGATTTGCGCTCCTTGCACCATTGAAACCGACGTTTGGCATTGGCACGAGTGACCAAAGGTTTGTCTATAGCAGCCCGGCCGTGGATATAGACCCTGTGGAGCTCCCGACGGACAGTTTTGGTGGAAACAGGAGAGTTGAGGTGCACATTTAATTCTGCCGTGATTTGGGGAGCCGTGGTTTTATGTTTTTTGGATACAATCCGGGTTAGCACCCGAACATCCCTTTCAGACAGCTTCCTCCTGCGTCCACAGTTAATCCTGTTGGATGTGGTTCATCCAACTTGGTGGTATGCTGACATTATCCTGGATACCGTGGCTCTTGATACATCACAAAGACTTGCTGTCTTGGTCACAGATGCGCCAGCAAGACGTGCACCAACAATTTGTCCTCTTTTGAAATCTGGTATGTCACCCATAATGTTGTGTGCATTGCAATATTTTGAGCAAAACTGTGCTCTTACCCTGCTAATTGGACCTTCACACTTTGCTCTTATTGGTTCAATGTGCAATTAATGAAGATTGGCCACCAGGCTGGTCCAACAAGAGCTGTGCATAAGTAAAATTGCTAGTATACACATAATATTAATCCATTCCACCCAGGTTGGTCAGTAATTTAAAGTTAACCAAAGTAAGGTTTATATATTAACAATTGTTTCATATTTCAAAATAAAACACACTAGATGAGGAGACCTTGACCAGCCTTAAAAGCTACCTGGATGAGTGTTTTGACAGCATTGTAATGGGGAAGCCGAAAAGTTCCCCAACCATGAACACACCATCAACAGAACACTCCCATTGAAGTTTAACCAGCACTGCTTCCACTATATTTCCAAATAGGAGCTACAGCGATGTTCTTGAATCCATAGTTAAGAAGCTAACTAGCCTGGATGACCGTCTTCCCTTGGTAGAAGTCCTACGCAAGGAATTTCATGCCCTGAGAGAGTCACTGGAATACAGCCAGGAACAGCTAGCTTCCATCACAGCTGAGAATGAATTGCTGAGGAAGTCAGGAAGCTTACCGATGGTATGATTCAACTGTCTGGTGAAAATAGTAAGATGAAAGAATCCATTCTAGACACTCAGGCCCAAAGTATGAGAGATAACCTCGTATTTGCTGATATCCTGGAGCAGCAAAAAGCGGATGCCGAGGAAAGAATCTGCGAGGTCCTCCGGCAGCAGCTCAAAATCCCAGTTCATTGGGTAAAACACTTCACCTTCCGCAGCGTTTACCAGCTTGGAGGTAAGAAGCCCGATAAAACCCGAACTCGGCCGATTGTAGCTAAATTTGAGTATTACAAATAAAAAGAGCAGGTCCCAACTCAGGACAGAGAGCTGTGAGGAAGGAATTTCAGTGTCAATGACCAGTTTCCAAAAATAATCCTTGATCAAAGGCAAGTATTATGCCCAATCAGAAATAAATACTTCACTGAGGGCATCAGGGCTACAGTTGCTGTAGACCAGGGGTTTTCAAATTCATTGAAAGTGAGCCTCCCCCTGGAATAGGTAAGGATAACCACCCCCTGGAATAGGTAAGGATAACCAAGCAATAGTGTAGACAAGCTTTACATTAAGGGTCAGTTGTTCAGGGATCAGAAGGTCACTGTGTGGCTTTATTAGCAACACAACAGGTGAATTTAAAGCATGTGACACAGGTTAAAAGAGAATAGAACTGAACACTGTGATAAATTAAATGTATGCACTGCTCAGCAGGACCTTTGCGCAGTATGTTGGTTAGGCTGCGTTTCTATATTATGGGTCATAACCCTTTTTCTCTCATCCCTTCTCACTCTCTGCACCTTCTTCATTCTCTCTTTCTTCCCTATTCCTCTGCCTCTTTCCTATCGATCAGATCACCACAAGCACATTAGATGATGTCACCTGGGTATATATATATATATATATATATATATATATATATATATATATATATATATATATATATATATATATATAGGGACATGCACTTTTCAACTTCAGCTTCTCACTCACACCTACGGTAAAGCTAAGGTTTGTGACATGGAATGTGTATAGAGCGGGCACCAGACAGAAAAAGTTGAAGAATGTTTGGAGAACACAGGTGCCCATTCGAGTCAGTGGGGGAAATGATTTGCTGTGAGGGCATGTTGCTCCCGTCATTGCTCCCCGTAACGGACACCTCCCTCTTCCTGCTCCATCACTATGCCACACATATAGCACCTTGGGGGTGGGGGCGTCGCTGGGAAGGATTTTCCTGCTTCATTGTCTGGTGAGTGGTGCCTCCGCCTCTCTGCCTGCTTGGACGCTTTTTTCTCTGCTCCCTGCTTGCTTGCATTTTCCTGCCTTTTACTTTTTATCTCCTTTTTATCTCTTTGCCAAAACCATGGAAAGTTGGATTTAGTTATTTTATTTATTTTCTTTTTATTTATTTTTGATTTTGGAAAGATGCCTACCTTGACCACAGGGGACCTTGACACGCTTCTACAGAAGATCGCTGTTATAGAACAGAAGATATGCAGACTCAAACTGAATTATGATGTAAACGGCGCATATGGAAATGAAACAACCCTGCCTGCGACTCCAAACGGCGACCACCAGCCCAGCAACTCACTGAACAAACAGATCCCTGAGGAAAATGAGAATCTCTGGACCACTCTGGGTGCAAGACCAAAGATCAACAAACCCCACACCTAGACAAAGGAAACTGGCCGATACTACAGAGAGATGTCCCAGGACAAGTGATACAACAGCGGACTGTTCTCACAATAAATGATAGGAGTAAACCTGCTGGAAATGTTGGAATTCCGTTACGAAACAGATTCGCTCCGCTCCAAAATGTGACCCAGGAGGATCATGACAACATTCAGAGGTATGTCAACAACCTTCACTCTAAGCTACCAGAGAAAAGACATGCCACGGGGCCAAGGACCCTGATTTTATGCAATCGATCTGTAAGTGGGATTAAACATTTCTGTAACAAGAAAAACACAGAGGTGTTGATTTATAACCCTTTGAACTTTGGCCTGGTGTCCTATATATCAGACATCCTTCCATGGATCTTGAAAGAACGCCCGACCCTGGAAAAACTCATAATACAAGCTGAAGCCCTGGGCGACGTCCTCTGGATAAGAAAATCAGAAGTATTGAAATAGGATCACATTCGTCTGTTGAACTTAGTTGATGGCCTTAATGTCAAGGTGTTTCTCAGCGGCCCTCATGCGCCCGTTAATTGTGGAGACGAGATTTTTTTCCAGAATTTTGATGCTAAACAATTGGTTGGAAAAAACATGCAAACAAACAACTGTAACCTTCATAGACAACTTTAACATCTTTTGGGAAAGAAGACATCTGTTCAACAGAGATGGCTTCTCTCTAAATAGGTCAGGTGCAAAACGACTGATTTCAAACATCTTCTATTCTGTGAACCATGCACCATCAGCTTTGTCCCAAAACAAAGCTCAACCAGTGCCAAAACAAATGATAAGTCCAGTGCAGCCCGAACAAGCCAAGATAAAGTTGGCCAGAAAGATAACACAGAAAGAGGCTATGTCAAAACTACAGGAGGATTCATCCCAGATCTCAGCAGGACAAAGAGAGGACCAAGGACCTCCATCGTCACGAACATCGGTCCAGACTGGACCCGCCTCCCCTTCTTCTCCACAAAGCCTAGAGGTTCCTTTTCTGGAATTTTCTTATAACATAAACAAAGTCCTTAAGATTGGTCTACAGTTGACATCCTCTCCACATATTAATTCTGAAAACCGCAGTTCTGTAACTAAATCAGCATCCTCCAAAGGACGCAGAGGTCCAGATCCTCCTCCTCCTCTACATATCACAGAACATACCTGTCCTGAAGACCTTCGGATAAATTCCTTGTGATGTACACCGGGCCCTGGCTGCACGTTTATCAGACATGACAGTTTCCAGCATCAGCCTGGGCCTTTTGACAGAGAATATGGAATATCTGTTATGATACGTGGCAGAAATGAGAAAAGGAAAACAAACAGGAATAATCAATCGTACTTAAAAGTCATAAACTGTCAGATGCAACCTGTCACAGAGACACCATCAACCACCAAGTCATGTAAACTGGGTTTATTAAACATTAGATCTCTGTCAGGAAAATCCCTTTTAATTAATGACTTCATTATTGACAATAATCTTGATGTTATGTTTTTAACAGAAACATGGTTACATGAATCTAATGAAGAAGTTATACTGATGGAGTCGACACCTCCTAACTACAATTTTCTTTGTGAGAGCAGACAGCAAAGGAAAGGTGGAGGAGTAGCAACATTGTTTAATGATTCACTAAAGTGTAAAAAGGTGTTTTTTGGAAAATTTGACTCTTTTGAACATTTGGCTCTCCAGGTAAAGAGCCCGGTACGAACTATGTTTCTGAATGTTTACAGGCCTCCTAAGTCCACATCAAACTTTTTTAATGATTTTAGTGACCTGCTGTCTGTGATATGTGTTGATTATGACTGTTTAATTATTGTGGGAGACTTCAAATTTCACGTTGACAACCCTGAAGACAGAAGTTCAAAAGAACTGTGTGACACACTTAAAAACTTTAATTTAACTCAGCATGTTCAACAGCCAACACACAAACAGGGACATATTTTAGACCTGATCATCACTAAAGGTCTAAACATTTCTAATGTCAATGTAACTGATGTTGCCCTATCTGATCACTTTTCTGTTACCTTTGAAAGCATCATTTCCAGTGACTCATTTAGCCAAAGGGACATCGTAAGAAAACGCACCTTTAAGGACAATGCCACAGAAAATTTTATTCAAGCTTACTCTGCTACTTCAACCTTGGGCTGCAACTCAGTAGATGAGCTAGTAGATAACTTTCATTCTAAAGTCTCAGACATCATTGACTGCATTGCTCCAGTTAAAGTAAAGGTTTTTACCGGGAAGAAAAAATCTCCTTGGAGAAATGCTCCAGCAGTTAGAGGTGAAAAAAGAGAATGTCAAAAAGCTGAACGCAGGTGGAGAAAGAACAGACTGCAGGTTCACTATGACATCTATAAAGAGAGACTTTACAGATATAATTTACAACTGAAAAATGCAAGAGAATCTTTCTTCTCTGAAATCATCAGGAAAAACATTAATAATGCTCATGTCTTATTTTCCAGTCGACAGGTTAAATAAATCCTCCTGTGTCCGTGGCTTCTGAACTCCACTCCACCAGGGCCTGCAATGAATTTGCTAACTTCTTTACTGAGAAAATCCTAAAAATTAGAAGATCAGTTTGTACATCCACACCAAGAACCAAAGCCGTATTCAGCTGGAACTTATCCTGACAAAATGTCCCAATTCAGCCAAATAAACTCCAAAAGCTTAGAGCAGATCATTCAGCAGCTAAGTTCCTCCTCCTGCTGCCTTGATGTTCTACCCACAGCTTTCTTTAAAAAAGTTTTACCTGTCATAGCGTCTGATTTGACTCAGATAATAAACGCGTCCCTTCTGTTTTCCCCCAGTCCCTAAACACAGCAATTATCAAACCACTGTTAAAAAAGAACAATTTAGACAAACTATTACTCCAGAACTACTGGTCCATCTCAAACCTACTTTATCAGTAAGATTATTGAAAAAGCTGAGTTTCAACAATTAAACACCTTCTTAACTACGACCAGCCGCTTTGATGTTTTCCAGTCAGGTTTCCTCACCACAGTACAGAGACCGCCCTGATCAAGGTGTTTAATGACATCCATAGAAATACAGACTGTGGAGGAACCACCGTGCTGGTTCTATTGGATCTCAGTGCAGCATTTGATACTGTCGATCACTCCATTCTGTTAGAACGTCTGGAGAACTGGGTCGGCCTCTCTGATACAGCTCTCCACTGGTTTAAATCCTACTTAAAGGACAGGGAATTTTTTGCATCAGTAGGTAACTTTACGTCAGAGATGACAAAAATCACATCTAGGGTTCCCCAAGGGTCCATCCTGGGTCCCCTCCTTTTCAATATCTACATGCTCCCTCTAGCCCAGATAATAAAAAATAACAACATCAGCTACCATAACTATGCAGACGACACACAGCTCTACATCACCATGTCACCAGGTGACTATGGACCAGTTCAGGCACTGAATAAATGCCTAGAGGAAATCAATACGTGGATGTGCCATAATTTTCTTCAATTGAATAAAAACAAAACTGAAGTAATAATATTTGGACCAATAGAGGAGAGATTAAAAGTTAACACACAGCTTCAGCTGCTTCAGCTAAAAACCACTGATCAGGCCTGAAACCTTGGGTGTAGTGATGGACTCAGACCTGAACCTCCAGAAGCATCTAAAGACAATTACAAGGTCAGCTTTCTATCACCTGAAGAACATTTCTAGGATTAAAGGACTGATGTCTCAGCAGGATCTGGAAAAACAAATTTATGCGTTTATATTTAGTCGAATTGATTACTGCAACGGTGTTTTCACAGGTCTGCCTAAAAAGTGGATCAGACAGCTGCAGCTGATCCAGAACCTGCTGCTCGCGTTCTCACTAAGACTAAGAAAGTAGAGCACATCACCCCAGTTCTAAAGTCCTTCCATGGCTCCCTGTATCTCAGAGAATAGACTTTAAAATACTTCTGTTAGTTTATAAATCTCTGAATGGCTAAGCACCTAAATACATCACAGACTTGTTATCGGCGTATCAACCATCCAGACCATTAAGGTCTTCTGGCTCCAGCCTACTCTGCATACCTAGAACCAGAACTAAACAAGGAGAAGCAGCATTTAGTTCCTATGCTCCACTTATCTGGAACAAACTTCCAGAAAATTGTAAAGGTGCGGAAAGCCTGAGTTCCTTTAAATCAAGATTTAAAAAACATTTGTTTAGGATTGCCTTTAACTGTTCTAGTTAACTGAATCACCACTTTTTTGTTATTTTTTTTCTATCTACATTTTATTCCTACTTGCTTTTATTCTGTTTTATTTTGCTATATTTTAATCATGTAAAGCACTTTGCATTGTCTTTGTACTGAATTGTGCTATATAAATAAATTTGCCTTGCCTTGCCTTGCCTTGGTGACGTCCTTACACTTTCACAATACACATATATGTAGGGCATTAATTGGGGGGGGGGGGGGCGCACGGGTCGTTGGGATTGGGGTGGGGGGTTAGGACCAGAGTATGGAGCGGGTAGGCCCCCCTTCCCCCTATCATGATTTTAGAGTGTTCGCATGGTGGGGCACTAGGGTGGGCATGTGACTGTGTACCTGGTTTTCTGTTTGTGTCACAATTTGGGTTTTGTTTTGGTTTGTTTGTTCTTTGCTTTATTTTGATCAGTTCACATCTCTGTTTCCAGTTCAGTTCTGTCTCCTCCCAGCAAGCTGCCAGCTCACTCAATCTGTTTATCTGTCACTCCCCGATCACCAGTTACCAGCCAATCAGATCTGCTCACTTGTCAACCTCTAGTCACTAACCAATCAGTTCAGGTCATTTCAGTTACCACCTTCCCTTTGATTATTTCCACCTGTCACTTGTGATTAGTTTCACTCCATTCACCTGATCACTCCCTTACTTATACCTGCCTCTGCCCCCTGCAATCGACCACATCATTGTTTTTTGGTGCCAAGTGGTGAGTCTAGTCCAGCTTTCTTTGCCTGTTTATCTGACCCTGTTTGTCTCTTGATTTCTAAGTTAGCCTGTCCCCTTTTTTTGTTAATAGTTTTGTAAGTGACTGCTTTTTGTTATTTTTGGGTTATTGAATGCAGTCGTCCTGTTTTTGGCTTGATGCCCTTTTTGGTTTTTGGATTTTGTTAATAAATACTCTTTTACCTAACCTCTGCTTGTCTGGCTGAATACTGGGTCCTTCTGTCTCTGGTTCGTGACAGTTTGTCTGTTTGTCAGGTTTGGTTTGGACTGCTCTCTCTCTCCTGGGACATTTCTGGTGTCCGCTAAGTATGGATCCCATCTCCCCTGTCCTTCTGTCCTTCGTTGGCTGGTGCCTTGGTCTGACGGTGCGTTGTCGGGGCGGGTCTCTGGGTCTAAGGCTACATCTGCTCCGCCATAGTTGGCTGCTGGGGGAGCCCATGGGCTTGTCCCCGTAGCTCCCGGGGGCTTCGGAGTTGTGGCTGTTGGGAGGTTTCCTGGGTCTCATCACTGATCTTCCCTGGGATGGGGGAGGCAGCTTTCCCTTTGTTGGCCTCTCTTAGGCACCTTTGCTCTGGGGGTCCCTTCATGCATCTGAGTTTCTGGTTCCCCTGGCGTCTGCCTCAATGCTCTGAGGGACAGGTCTTTGGCCCCTCACAACGACTATTGAGCATTTTCATGATGGAATAATCTTACATACACAAGTGCACTCTCACAAACACCTACAGGTGCTTGGATTCAGGTACTTACACATTCACATCTATGCAGATAACCCCAATTATTGTCTTTAGCTCTCACTTTATACATTTCGTATTAAATAATACTGAATATTCTTCAGTGATGGTATCAAGGTGTAGGTTGTTTGTACCTGTAATACTTGGTTTTGCTTTTTTTTATATCTCTCTTTGCAGGTGTAGAAGCAGACTCAGCAGATGTGATATTGCTCTCTCCCTTTCCGCTCCTCTCTTTCACCTTTCCTCTCTTTTAACATTTTGTCTCATCTGTTTCTCTCCTTTTTTCCTCTTTTACCTTCCCATTTCAGTGTCCATTGAACATGAAATAGTTTCAGCATAAAATCTAATAAAGCTTCTTGCATATATAAATCAAGCTCAGCACAATGGCCAAAGGAGTAAGGCTTCACTTGTGAAAGTAAAAAAAGGGGGGGGGGGATTCTTCCATGACCCGATAAGCACCGATGCATGTGGAAAAGCATCTAGACTATTAGGCTGCTCCTTTACACTGTGAGGCCAACACAGACTTTCTCAATGCACTAAAGATTTGAGACAGCTGATGTCTAAAGAACGTTGAGATGACTCAATACAAGGAAAGCAGTAGGACGGGCGCTCAAAGATTGTGCTGGCCAGCTGGCTCATGTCCTTATGGACATATTTAACACCTTCTCCAGATCTCTGTACCTCCCGTCCTGACCCCCCCCCCCCCCAACCTCTCCACAGTTTACAGCTCGTAGTTTATGCATTGAATCAGCTCAAAAGAAACCCATTGTTTTGTTTCACGTTGATTGCTGTTGTGGATGTATAGGTGTTTTGAATAAGAGAGGAAAAGCAGAGGAAACTGTGGGCTCAAAGAGGACATGAACTCAGACCCAGCAGCAGAAACAAATTAGAGGGGGGGCAATCAATTTTTTTTAGGTTGGCACACTTGGAAAAAAAAAAATATGCTTCAGGCTGAACAGTGGCTCTGCAACTACTCCTACAGTGCTGAGAAAGAAATACTCAATATAATCCAAAAATCTAAAAAAACTAACAAAAAGCAACAGTGTAGTCAGTGGTGCCAAATTTGGCAGGTTTCCACAGAATTAGGCTTCTTTTGAACACATTGATCTGGAATATTTGGGAAGCTTTTCACAACATTTGTTGGGCTTTTAGAAAGAATTACTGACAGAATATATCAAAATAGTTGTCTATGTCTGGAAGAAAACTAAAACCATTTTAATATAATGCCATCTCTTTGAACTCATTTTACTGGTCAATTTATTTTTTAAATCAGTCGAATCTGTCGAATCTGACATCATCAAAGAATAATAGTTGATTGTTATAATAAACAAGAAAAGAATAATAGTTAATCAAGTTTCACCGTAAAATTGTATTGGTCAATGTAAACGCCCAAGAGAGGTTGAGTTCTAATGATGAACTTAAAAATATTTCATGGCTGTGAAAGAGAAACGTTTGGTTGAGCTCTGTAAGAGAAATTACGTTTATATTAAGGTAGCTTTACAAACTCATGTTGGGTTGGGAAGCTATTGATAAAAAGTTTATTTTCGAGTTGATTTATCATGATTGTTAAAGTGATCTTGTGTGTTATTTGCTTGTCTGATTGTATTTTGTGCGGAGCCTGTGTGCGTGAAGTTTTTTTCTTTGCTTCAGCTCAGTTGTGTGCTAATGGCATGTTCTGATGTGTTTAATAGTTCTGTGCTTTTAACATGGGAGAGTTTGAGATTTGGGCTTGTTTTATTCTTTTAAATTGGGCAGGTTTTATGCTGGGTTTGGGATGGAAATCAACAGTGAGACAACCTGTAGCGCTGTGTCTTGACAAAAGTCAAGCATAAGCTACACGCTGATAAACATGAGCGCTGCTGTCAGGCTGAACACTGACTGAAGTAACAATTCAGACTCGAAGAGGTTCTGTAATTACAGCAGCTATGAGAACAAGGATCAGAACAAAGCAGAGTTCCCTTCATGCAACCAAGTAACCCTTCAATTTGGCAGAGTTTTCCTGCTTGCTTCTGCTCCTTTGGCTCCTAGCTGTCCTAGCTAACCCTCCTAGCTGTCCTAGCTAACCCTCCTAGCTGTCTAGCTAACCCTCCTAGCTGTCTAGCTAACCCTCCTAGCTGTCCTAGCTAACCCTCCTAGCTGTCCTAGCTAACCCTCCTAGCTGTCCTAGCTAACCCTCCTAGCTGTCTAGCAAACCCTCCTAGCTGTCCTAGCTAACTCTCCTAGCGTGAATGTTTACTCCAGTCTTGACTTCAATGCTGACGTTTCAAACAGAAATTTACAGTGCTGCTTCCAGCTCGACCTCGATTGCTTCGTTGCCATTTCTTGTAATTGTTTGGTAGTAAGACCGAAGTTCCATACCACACCACCGACACCAACGGAAACCACAGCTGAGCTGCGGCGTCTCTCTGTAGGCTATGAAGGTATGACTCAGTGTCCCGCCCCTCTCCAGCTGTTATTGGCTAGCATCTTACCTTCAGTCGTTGATTTGATTGGTTGAATTATATGATTGACACATCAGAAGATAGTACTAATAGACCAGTTCATTGTTATTGTTTTGATCCGGGTTTTTCGCGCATGCGCGCCAGACTGGTAGGCAAAAGGCGAACACAATGGCGGACACAAACAAAGGAGTTCTCGACGTATTTTTGTTCTTTAGATAACGTATCACAAGGTTGTTTTAAGAGTAAGTTGATGGTTGATGGTATCAGATTGCCAGTTCCACACAGCAAAAGCCTGAAGGGACGGAGAAATGTGAAATGCTGCCAAGTGTTCCATACTGCGACATATAGCTGCCTTATAAACACGCAGGCCAGTGCACACGAGAGAGCATGGAAGCATGAAACCACTGGACGGCTACAATTATTTTATATTGGGACATAGGCACCAGCAACCCCCGCGACCCCATGAGGGATTAAGCGGGTCAAAAAATGGATGGATGGATGGATGTTCAGACATGTTTGTGCAACAGCAGAAAGCGGATTTGGACACAGACCGCGCCTCAGCAGAGAGGAAGACCCGCCACCGGTAGGTTAAAAAAAACATTGTTCACTACGGATTATTTTGGTGGTTTTGTCTTATTAATCCTTTTCACAGACTCAGGCCAGAGGGTTTGCATACATTGTACATGTACGTATATTATTACGAAACAAACGTTCACGTCTTGACTTAAATATATATCCTAATTTTTTATTTATATAATGATTTAAGTAGAACAATGACTAGTGCAAAATTAAGTTGTATTTACCGGAGATGAAGTGCAGACTGCAAATTCTGTCGGGGTATTACAGTATTTGTCAGTGTGTTTCTCTTTATTTTCAAAGTACTTTACAGAGGGTACTGACCCATATGATGATGACATGTTTTTTTTCCTGAGTAAACTTCATTGGGAAGAACCAAAAATCCTCAAAGTCTGCAGAACTTATTTCATTAGATTAACAGACTTTAATGCTGCTGTTCAGAGTAAAAAATGTTTGCTTTGTATTGCGTATATATAATAACATGCTTTACAATTCATGCTGTGTTGGCTGTTGTAGCGTGGAGATGCTCAGTTGGTCTCATGTCTGTTTAACAGTAAACAACAATAGAGAAGTGTTTCACAGAACACACTAATTCATTATTCAAGTGTGCAACACATTGCACAACAATAATTTTAAGCATGTCTATCTGTATTTAATAGGAACCTGTCTAATGAGATCAATTTTACCTCAATACTGACATGAAGTCAACTGTTTTTTTAGAGCCACAGCAAAAATACACTAAAAACACAGTTTGCTTAAAAGGTTTTTAAGCTATGGGGGTGCTTTATAATCAATTTGAATGTGATAATTTTCCAGAATTATTTAACTGCAAATGTAAAAACACAATGTCGCTGCAAAACATCACTATTTTAGTGTTAGACTCCTTACGGTACATGTTATTTAAAAATCAAACCGGATAAAAAAAAAACCACATAGTCAACCACAGAAACAAAAAGACACCTCCACCACTGTCACATGATTGACTGTTCACAGCAGAGTGTTCGTTGAAGCTTTACTTCTTTTAGTCTTGGCCACAGAGAAAGAAGACGCATCACTGCTGACATGGCACACTGGATGTTGAAGGTTTTTGTCTTCATATTTATTTTCCTGAGCTCCACATTGAGCTATGGTAAGTAACAATTCACATCTACGTAGGAAAGGTCATGGCAAATCTTTCTAATCACTCATATGCCAATGTTACCTGAAGTTCCACTGGCATCACAGCAAACAGAGCAATTCCTTTTGAAACTTCTTGTTTGTTTGAAATTAAAACGTTTTTATACATTTTATGCTGTGGGAACACCAAAACAAAGATTACATTCCTACATGTTGCCTGACTATGGTTTCTTATCTTAACCCAAACCTTTTATTCCATCAGCTTTTAAAGTGATCCAGCCCAAGTTTCAGAACGTTAACCCAGACAAAACAGCCATTATCAGCTGTGAACATGATGCAAAGAATTTTCGCCTTCAGGATGTTCGACTGTTCAGAATTTCACAGTAAGTAGTCTGATTAGTCATGATATATTAAATCAGATCATTCATTAATTCATGTAAATTTTGGATCTCACATGGCTGTTTATTTGTCAGCAGCGGAAGGAAGTCGGTCCTGAAGTCAGTAAACTGAGTTTAAAAAAGTCAATATGCTCACCAGGGAAGTGTTGTGGAGACGTGATACTACAATATGAGCTAAACCTCATTATTAGTATTTGTTATTCTCTGAAGCATGTCTTTGGTTCAGGCTATATCAGTTGGTGCTTGCTGCAGATTCCCGTCAACCCACTCAAACTTCTTTCCACTGTGGGTTCAAACCACATTGGCACAGTCTTTACAAGCAGCAACCTGTTTATTGTCTAACAACCTCATCAACGGTGATGAACTGCTCATGTGTCTAAGTGTTAGTGCTTGTGTCTTTTGTTCTTTTTCATTTGTTTATACAACAGCAAACAGTTTTAAGTTGGAGGCAACCGGACATTTGCTCAGTTTTTCTAAAAACTTTTTGACATTTCAGGAGTGTTTGTCAGTTCTGTTGCCTCCCTAGCGATAACAGAGACAGTTCCCATAGTTGCTGCCCGATCCGATAGTCTGAGCATAGTGGCTCAGAGACGGATCACGGCGTCGATTTCAATGATCCCGCGTTATGACCAACAAAAATGACTGATTCTGATCGAGCGAATGTTGTGCGTTTAACGGCAAAAAGGAAGCCTTTCTCAGAGATGGCAAATGAACTGCCAGCATGCTTGCATGCGTGTGTGCGCGTGTGCGCGCGTGCATGCGCGTGTGTGCGTGAGTAGAAAATATAACAAAACATCATGTTATATTTTCTACTATAAAATGATGTTATAGTAGAAAACTAGAACTTCCTGGAACTTCCTTGGACCCTCAACTTTGCCTTAGCAGTATTATTGATTACAGTTAACAGTATTAATATTTCACATACTAGTACATTATAAATAAAATAGCATCTGTTTTATTTTGAATAAAACTGTATCCTTGTTTAATTATTATAATATATTACATATTGTACAGAAAAATAAATGAATTAATGGCACATTTGTGATAAATTCCTATGGTTCATTCTTTTTTATTACTGCACCTTTAAACAACCCAGAGCTTCATGTTTTGAATCAGAACAGAGTTTTTAATGTCAATATGTAACCATAATGACATTTCTAACATTTTTATGAGTGATTAGCCACAGCTGACCCAGAATGCTGACCCAGATTGGGTCCCATTCTGGGTCAGCATTCAGGCTAACTTCAGCCTGAGTTATGCCACCTCTTTGTCTGTGTACACAAACACCAGGCTGCCCTCTTGGCTCCACAGCAGCTCTGAAATGAGCTGCGTCTGTTTATCATAGCCCTGTTCGAGGAATGAACAAGGCAGACTGACAGCCCTCCACTGCCAGTCTATCATGTAGTTGTGAACGTGTATGCAAATTTAAAAAAAATGTTGGACTTTTTTTTTGGAGTCATTGTCAGTATATGGTGGAGTGGGTATTTATTATAAAGTTTGTAAATTGACCAATCCAATTGCACGATAAAGGAGCTGCAAGTCCATAGGAATGCTTTTGTTCTACGAAACGTAGACCCTGGGCAAGTTTGATGATGATAATAATAATAATAATAATAATAATGATAAATAATTAAATTTATTTCAAGGCGCCTTTCAACAAACACAAGGTCGCCATACAAAGAGAGAAATAAAACACAATTAAGACAGAGAAACAATAACAAGCAATAACAAAACAAATAATAGACAGTGAAATAAAAATGTAGAACGAGTTAAGTTAGATATGCAATTCAGAAGAGATGCATCTTAATTTTTGCTTTAAAAACAGAAATTATTGAGAGTTGCGAAGATCAGGAGGTAGTGAGTTCCAGAGATGGGGAGGAGAGCGGCTGAAGGCCCTTCTCCCCATAGAACTGAGACGGGCAGGAGGGACAGTAAGATGGATGGAAGAGGAGGACCTGAGGGAACGGAGTGTGTGGTGACATGAAGGGGTGCAGAAAGATAGACTTCGATCTGATGTTGATTCAGATCAACAATCTGCCGCAAAATGTAAATCCATAATCATCAACAATGTTGATGATTGCACCCTCTCCCACCACCATTGTCATGAGGAGATCAAGAACAGCTGAGACTAAAGGCAACAGAGAGGCTGAGTTTATTAGACTGGAACTGAAGGGAAAAGCACACGGAAGACATCCAACAGAAACAATAGAAAATGTAGAGAGAATGAACAAAACCAATCCACAATTGCATGAACAAAAATTTCAGCAACTAGGAAATATAAACAGGAAAAAAACAGAAACATAAAGAAACTCAAAAACTCAATACCTGATTGTGACACAGAGTGAAAGAGGGTGAAATCATGATGGGGAAAAAGTACTGGGGAAATGTGCATTAAAGCTGGAGAGACTCACACAGACAAAAGAGGCAATTAAAGAGATTTATTGAAATAAATTAGAAAAGTTTGTTGGTGCTCGTAACCCGGCAGCAGACGTGAAAGCTGTGAATGTCTATGAGCTTGGATATTCATTTTAGGATTAGTATTAGTGAAGTCTGCCCCCTAAAATATGCCAAGGCCAAGCTGAAAGAATTTGGAGTACAAGGGAGGAGCTAAGAATGAGTTAGAATTAGAGAAGACCCCCAAAAGGGGGAATAATGCTCGATAGATTAATAACATTAAAAGTATTGAACCCATTAATTGGCCAAATTATACTCTTTCTAGTAGTCAGTAAAAACGGTTTTGACATATGTTGGAGAATGCAGCAGACAGTGGGGTTGAAGCCTTTTCTCTATCCAGGTGGCACTACTGTGGATTACCCTCTACATACCCTCCTTCACTACATCTATGAACTTCTTCTGCTGTCTTTCAGTTTGTTCTCTCTCTATAGTCATCATCCATTGTCCTTCAAATTGTATGCCCAAACCATATCAAGCTTGCCTCTATAACCTTTTGTTTGCACCTACATCCTTGTGGAAGTTCCTGCTACCAGAATAGAAAGCTGTCCTTTCACTCCTCCAACTGGTCATTTGTCACAGCCCAACCCTGACAAAATCTCTCTTCTTTCCTCTCGTTTTACCTGTTCCCTGCTTTTTGGCTTGTATGGTTGGTCTGAGGTACTTTAAACCGTCCACTTTCAATACCTCCTTGTAATTTCAGTGTTCCACTTCTCTCCCTCTCTCACACTCTTGTTTCACCCTGCTTCTACTGCTTTTTATTTCTCTCTTAACAGAGCATCCCTCATCCTTTGACACTGTATCAATTAAAACAATTAAATAATAAAACACAGATGCATTATTCGCTGCAGCTGCTCTGATTTGGTAGTTATTTTTTTAGGGAATTTATTTATTATTTGCTCCTAAAGATGTGAAGACTTGGATTTTATTTCAGTTTTAAAAATGCTTTCACAATCAGAAATGTATCTCTTTTAATTTTTTTCTCCACTATTTTTCTCTTCTTTAGCAGGTTTGTATAAAACTCTTTTTTTCCCCTTTTCCCATTAATGAACACATAAGTACTTTGCTTCTAATTAGTGAGTTAAGTTGTTTAAATTTCTGATCTATGTTTGAAATTTTAGGAATGGCAAAACAGTGATGGTCGCCCAGAAAGGAAATGATTCCACCAAAAGTATTGCCATGTTTCATGAGAATCCCTCAAAGTTTGTTTTCATTTTACTGAACGTCGGAGCAGAAGAAATGGAATCCACCTTTCAGTGTAACATAACAGTGGAAATGGGACATGTGGATCACACCAGAAACGGAACACCAACCAAACTAATGCCAGGTGTGTGATTACAAACAACCAAATAAATATTTTCACTCTCCATAAATGCTTATATCAGTAAAGTAAACAAAGACAAAACAAAAGCAAGACCTAACAAAAACGTAAATGTACTCTTCTCGTGTAAGAAATCAGACTGAGATCATTCTAAATACTGTCAACAGAGGTTGCAGAAAGAGGAAAAAAGACGGTTTAAGATAGTTTACAGACTTTACTTTTGAATATTTAAATATGCTGACTTTGACACAAAATAGCTAACTAGCCAGCTTTAACATTTTAGTTAACTAGTCCCTGTCATGGTTTTTAAATGTTTGGCCCACATGCAGAACACAATCAGGAGGCAGAGAGCAGTTTAAGATGTTTATTAACAGGCACAGAGGTTCACGGAGATGGAGATTGAGGAGAAATCACAGGGAGGACGGATCACAGAGCGGGCGGCCAACAGTGACTGGGAAACCGTGACTGACACTCTGCGAAAGAAAGGAAACAGGTTAAACGGGGCTAGGAGGGGAAACTGCCGTAACGAGGGAAACCTAGTGGGGGGGGGGGGGGGCAACAGAAGACGGATTCAGTGGAGCTGGTCTCGGAGGTGGAGCCAGGTGACTGAGGGACAGGTGAGTGGGTAGATGGGACTTGCCGGAGGTCCGAGCAGCACCGAAGCAGGAGGCAGTGGCAGTAAGCAGCTGGAGGAACCAGGGAGAGTGCAGAAGGGGAACTCTTGTCCGACTCGGTACCAGCAAGGGGGCTTGAGGGGAGTGCCAGAGCAAAATCTCAAAGAGGTTCCAGGGACTTAACTTAAGACTTCAGAACTCGGAAGAGCATCCAGAGAGTGATGCAGTGCATGAAGCGATCTGTGAGAAACAGGAAACACGAGTTAGCGCTGGGAACAGGTAAACTGTTGAGAGACAGTGGCCACTAAAGTGTACCACAACAGTTTAACACTCTGGCGTCTTCCAGCTGACTGCAACCTGCTTTTAAGCTCGAGCCCGGAGCTGCCGTACGAGCCGCAGGTGCGCACCAAATGCCTGTGCTTGTATCAAAATGTAGTAAACAAGTTGAAATGATTCCTAATGAGATTGTGACATTGGATCAAACTACACCCGCTCTCATTTGATTCCTGTCTCCGTGGAGTTAGAATCTTCTTTACTACTTTAGAATATTCCAACATGAATCAATTTCTAAGGCCTGTTCTCATCTCTCTTTGCTTTGTCTTGTTTGTCATCAGCAGAAAGGGCCCCTCTGTGTTCTAGCCCTCCTCCTCCCTCTCAGTCTAACGAGCTCACATGGATTTTGATTGGAGTGCTGGCTCTGGTGCTCCTGTACAGCTGTGTAATCACTTGCCTCTGTGCCATACGGACGGTAACTATCTGCGTAACTTAATTGCTGATCTAAAGTTTCTTAGATTGTGATGTGTGATGAGTGTTTAACCAACAGGCAACCAGGGGCTTTCAGTAATTTGGAAAGTAAGTTTCCTGGAAGTCTCTTATCTTCCTCTTAACAGATGACCGTAACTTCTTAAGGTCATCTGAAGTTAAGGTTAGGCAAGGTATTAGGGTTGTCAAAAATAATCCGTTTTAAAATTATAAACACACACACACACACACACATATATATATATATATATATATATATATATATATATATATATATATATATATATATATATATATATATATATATATATTGAAGATATTAATCTGCATGGAGTTCAGTTCAGAATCTGTCATTTCCATCTTCCAAAGTTAGTAATATTTCAGAAAAAGCAGAGAGAAGGCTTTGCTCCTAGGGTTAGATCACTAAAGAAAATGTGATGCAATGAACTGAACAGGGTCGTTGCTGAATACGTTTTCATAGACCACACAATGTATCCCATCCATCCACTTTCCAACACGCTTATCCCTTGTGGGGTCACGAGGGGTCCTGAGTTCGAGTCTAACCCTGGGTCTTTCTGCATGGAGGTTGCATGTTCTCCCTGTGCATGCGTGGGTTCTCTCCAGGTACTCCATCTTCCTCCCACAGTCCAAAAACATGACTGTTAAGTCAATTGGCCTCTCTAAATTCTTCTTAGGTGTCAGTGTGTGTGTGAATGCTTGTTTGTCCTGTTTGTCTCTATGTTGCCCTGCAATAGACTGGCAACCTGTGCAGGGTCACCCAGCCTCTCGCCAATTCACAGCACCCCTCACAACCCCAATAGGGATAAGCGTGTTAGAAAATGGATGGATAATAATAATAATAATAATAATAATAATAATAATAATAATAATAATGAAACAGTTTTCATACATTTTTCATTTAAAAAAAATTATTTTAAATAATACACTAAAGGAACAAATTGTTACATCAGGAAAGTATTTTGTTTAAAAACCACCCACTTTGTTTTCTAACTACCATTTTGACTAATTTTAAGAAACCAACTTTTTTTATGTACTTGGCTTGAGTGGAGATGGGTTTCTAGACTTTTTTTCTCAGTGCGTGGGAAGAATTTCAAACACAGAAAATGAAACATCTACCTGTTGTTTTGCACGCTGAGTTCCCACTGACAGCTGTCGCAGAGGAGGAAATGATTCATTACATACTCTTGACTTCCTTTTCATCTTGAAGGCTGACCTAACCAATCAAATCAATCAATGATCCTATAAGAACATGTAGCTAAAATCAAAGTAGAAACTGATTTTCAGCTTCCAGATAAAAACATGTGACACTGCACTCCACTTGGTTTTTATTTGCAGTGAACTGACAATATACATGTTGGAAGAGCATTGTCTCTGCCCTCACCTTCTCAGCAGTGTGAGTAGATTTGTGGGATTTATCAGCAAAAACGTTTAAATACAAAAATATGTTTTAGGTTTTTCATGGAAAGACACCTCCCAACCTTAAAGTGAAAAGACTTTAAAGTTTGAAAAGACAGGAAACAGAAGTAGGGCAAAGGAAGAACAAACGAATCAGTGAGTAAATCTCGAAACCATGGGTGGTGTTGAGGGCAAAAACAAAGGTAGTCTGTGGCAAATCGCTCACTAAACTCTCAAGGTTTGCTAGAGTCTCGGTTGTCCATCAGTGTTTCTAACTCAACCCAGTTACCTGAAATGTCTAGATGGATGAAAACACAGTAGCCAGAGAGCTTTGTTCTGGTAATGTCTTAGAAAACACTGAAATGTGCTTTCCGAAAAAAAAAAAGAAAACTGATTAGGTTCATGTGGTCATGCTAAGATAAGGTGTACTTTATTGTGCCCTAACAGAAATTTGTTGTGGGCAGAGGTACCGCAAACTGAAAAGATATACAGATAAATTGCAATACAAGACAGAGAGAACAAGGGAAACCACATCACAATACCAAACAAAACAAAAAAGTAAGAAAGCTGTACTAAAACATAGCATTGAAGCATGGGACAATAAAATTACGCTAAAGAGTAAATGAAAAGGAACTGTTGCACATCCCAGCAAAACACATGTTCATAAATACTTTATCTAAAATAACAAGCATTAAAACATAACAAAATAAGGTAATATAGAAAGTGTTTGATTGCTAAATTGGTTTATAAAATAAATAGGAAACTAGCCCTTTCCACCATTCAAATAAAAAAATGGTCAGGATTTATTAGGAAGAGAGAAGGTGGGTGAAAGGATACTTTAAAGTATCTATTGCTAGACCAAAAAGAGTTCAGTTTATTATTGTTAAAGAGTCAAATTAAATAATTCAAAATAATTTGCAAACTAAATGAATACAACAAATGAGCAAAACCCTTTTAAAATTTGGATCTACAATAATTTACATATTCATTCCCTACAAAAAAAATCTGACTAATTTATTTATTTAAAATAACATTTTGTAGAGTAGGAAAAAAAAGTAACATAATTTTTTGGTTTTAAAAAAAAGTGTTAAATTTTTGGCCCTCGAGTTCCTTGACTATTTTTGGCCCATGTACCGAGAAGGTTGGAGTCCCCTGCTGTAGAGGCAACTGAAGTAAATGGAGGAAAACTAATTTTACATGTCAGGCATGTATAAGAAAAAAAAGCTTCTAACTTGTGCAAAGTTCCTTTAAAAAAACACAAAACATTAACAAAGGATAGCAAACAAAGCAAAGCATTCATGTAGCAGCACGAGGCCTTTCTGGCGCAAATTACCCTCCTAATAACATTTGTAAAACAGAAATATAACAAATTCTAAAGAACTTGGTCTTTTTTACACCAGGTCATTGCAAATTACCTTCCTTAGAACATCTTCTGTTTGATTTGTAAATTTAACTTATTCTTTTCTACTTGAAAAATGACCATGTTTTATTATCCAATTTGCTCGAACTGGCCTGAAGAAAACTGTCAAAGTTGTACACAGAAAGGAAGGCATGCACACACACACACACACACACACACACATGCACGCGCACACACACACACACACACACACACACACACACGCACGCATGCACGCGCACACACACGCATGCACGCGCACACACACACACACACACACACACACGCGCGCACACACACAGGAAGGCGTGCACATGCAGACACACAAAGAGCGCTCGTAGCCAATCTGTCACATCTTTCTTACTCTGACAGTGTCTTGCTTTAAATGGCGTTGTGACTCTTAAACGAAACTTAATGAAGGTGTCACAGCGAGAAAAGAGCATCTTGTTATGGGGAGGAGGAGGATAAAATTGACTGACCACCGCTGAAAATTATTTTCTGCAAAGTTAAATGATGTAAGAGTAGTGATTGTTTTCATGCACATACATGAGTCTCGGTTGTCCATGCAAATACTTTAATGATCCCAGGGGGAAATTACTTTCTATGTCTGAATCTGAATCTGATGATTCTTCATGGCAACACGCACTCACACAGCGGTCGCAGGTGGCCAGCTGGAGATCAGACATGGGTTTTTAGACAGAGGGAAAGGAGTTTTACACTGACTTTAAATGGCTCAACTACTATTTAAAAACTAATGTTGACACGTTTCAGTGAGTGAATGGGAAAGTAAAAACCCTACACTGCTGGGCTGCTCCGTTCTCATAGAGAAACAGCTGTCCCCTCCTGCTCACAGTGACAGAGGAAGACATTCAAAGGGCAAATCCAGCTAATTTAGACGGTTAAAATATAATAAAAGCTGAAAACTTACTCTTGTTGTTGCTGGCAATCAGTATTACATCATTACCAGGCACTCTCTGCCAGGGAGGCGGCGGCAATGAATGCACGTCACGTGACATCAAGGCATGGCGGCTGATGGTGCTAATGGGTCGGCCAAGGCATACACGTATACTTGAACTCCTCCACTAGGGGCAGCAACTCCTCCCCAACCCGAAGAAGGCACTCTACCCTTTTCCGGTTCAAGACCATGGTCTCGGATTTGGAGGCACTGATTTTCATCCCGGCCGCTTCGCACTCGGCTGCGAACCGCTCCAGTGAGAGCTGTAGATCACGCCCTGATGAAGCCAATAGGACCACGTCATCCGCGAATAGCAGAGACGCAATCCTAAGGCCACCAAAGCGGATCCCCTCAACACCTTGGCTGCGCCTAGAAATTCTGTCCATAAAAGTTATGAACAGAATCGGTGACAAAGGGCAACCTTGGCGGAGTCCAACTCTCACCGGAAACGAGTCCGACTTACTGCCGGCAATGCGGACCAGACTCTGACACCGGTCGTACAGAGACCTGACAGCCCTTATTAAAGGGTGCGGTACTCCATACTCCCGGAGTACCCCCCCCCCCCCCACAGGATCCCTCGGGGGACACGGTCGAATGCCTTCTCCAGATCCACAAAGCACATGTAGACTGGTTGGGCAAACTCCCATGCCCCCTCCAGAATCCTGCTGAGGGTATAGAGCTGGTCCAGTGTTCCACGGCCAGGACCAAAACCACACTGCTCTTCCTGAATCCGAGATTCGACTATCCGACGGACCCTCCTTTCCAGAACCCCTGAATAGACCTTACCAGGGAGGCTTAAGAGTGTGATTCCTCTGTAGTTGGAACACACCCTCCGGTCCCTCTTTTTAAATAGGGGGACCACCACCCCAGTCTGCCAATCCAGGGGAACTGCCCCCGATGTCCACGCAATGTTGCAGAGCTGCTTTAACCAACACAGCCCCACAACATCCAGAGCCTTAAGGTACTCAGGGCGAATCTCATCCACCCCCGGAGCCTTGCCACCGAGGAGCTTTTTAACAACCTCGGCAACCTCAGCACCAGAGATGGGAGAACCCGACCCAGAGTCCTCAGGCTCTGCTTCCGCAATGGAAGACGTGTTGGTGGGATTAAGGACGTCTTCGAAGTATTACGGAGAACTCCTTAATCTTAATCTCTGATCAATGCTCTCCTTGTTTGGTTTGTGGGTGGCCCTCTCTATCCCAGGTTTGTTTTGGTACATTGTACCTTGGAAGGAGGAACTGCCTATCCATCTCTCTCGTCGTGATTTGATAGTTCTACTTGTTAAAGTAATTGAATATACTCAGTTTTTATAGTTACTCTTACATTGTCTACCCTCATAACTGAATTACTTCAGACATAAGGACTGTGGGATTTTTTTACTTTTACTTTTGGCCTATTTTTACTTCCAAGATGAACAAAAGCAAGATAAACTTCAAGGACATTAGCAGTAAAAAACCTTAATAGATTGAACAGAAGGTTTCTCAGCTGGAGGTAAATATTGAAACACAGGTTTTGGAAACAATTCTACCGATGTCTCAAAACAACCAACAGCC
This sequence comes from Fundulus heteroclitus, assembly GCF_011125445.2. Classification (NCBI taxonomy): domain Eukaryota; kingdom Metazoa; phylum Chordata; class Actinopteri; order Cyprinodontiformes; family Fundulidae; genus Fundulus; species Fundulus heteroclitus. Next base: position 81,892 of record NW_023397121.1, read on the forward strand.
TTTGAGCACCACAGCAAGCAACTCACCCACCTGTAACTGTTTTGGAGCCAAGGCCAAAAAATAAATCTCATCCTGTGGACCCGATTAGACGTCTAATGGGACAGACCCATCTCCTAGATGATGCAGTGTGGCCAGCATTGAGCCGAGACCTCCCCTTGTCAACACCAGCACCAAAGAGAAAACAACAAACACGATTCCATCTTCCTTAATTCTGGTACCAAGGACTAATCAGCCAGCTCGAGCCATAACACTGGAAACCCACTAAACTTCACGAGATTGCCTCTGAAAAACAGGTTTGCTGCTCTTCAGCAGAAGCCTACGACAGACACCTCTCCTCCAAACATCAGCAAGAAGCACGAGACAAGAGCAACACAACCACCTCTGACCCAGAAACCAAAATTTATGCCACAAGTTGTCGGTGATACAACAGTTAATGGAATCGATCGCCTTTGCACTAAAAAGAGAACGAAGGTAATCTGCTTCTCAGATGACACAGTGTCTGATATAACAGAAAAAATACCCTCGTTAACCACTGATCAGCCCAACATTCAGAATCTTCTCATACATATTGGAGCTAATGACCTGATCAAGCAAATATGAGAAATTGTGAAAAAGGACTTTATTCATCTTCTAAGCACACTCAGAAGTCTGAAAAGACTGCTTACGACTAATAAATGGCTGATTAAAGAATGCTCTGCCAGCTCTGTGAACTTCGTTGACAATCATAAGATTTTCTTCATCTTTTCAGACACAATGGAGTTGGCCTACAGCAAGATGGGAAAAACTTTTCACGGCCAATATTTTCGGTGCCGTTAACAGAAAGTAATTTCTCCAAACACAGGATTATGTAAACTATAACATCACCGTCCCAGCAAGGATGCAGCCGACAAATCTGTAGCATCTGCGTGACGCTATCATGTCAATTGGACCAAGGCAAGGCAAGGCAAGGCAAATTTATTTATATAGCACAATTCAGTACAGAGACAATGCAAAGTGCAGACCAAACTCTGAGGAATATTTCTAGTACCTTGTTGAATCTATGCCATGAAGGCTTAAGGCAGATCTGAAGGCAAAAGGGGGTCCAACCTGTTACTAGCAAGGTGTATCTAATGAAGTGGCCGGTCAGTGTAGCTTTCTTAGTGTTCAACCGCTTTGATGTTTTTCACTCCATTTTCCGTGCTCACCACAGTACTGAGACTTCCCTCATCAAAGCGTTCAGACAGGGTAAGGTCGGTTGGACCCCAGCCAAGCATTTGACACTGTTGACCATGCTATATTATTAAACTGACTGGAGAGCTGGGTCGCACTCCCTGGTACAGCACTCAGTTGGCTCAAATCCCACCTAAAGAACACAGACTTATCTGTGCCAATAGCTAACTTCTCATCAGAGCACGCAAAAAATTCAATTCTGGGACCCCTTCTATTCAGTGTCTATATGCTCCCACTAGCTGAGGTTATTTTCAACAAGAAACAAGATTAGTTACCATAACTCAGCTCTAAATTTAAATATCACCAGTTGACTCTGAACCCATCATAGATTGATAGGATGCCTACAAAAAGTCAATGCATGGATGTGCCAAAACTTTCTCCAGCTGAACAAGAACAAAACTGAAGATATCATCTTTGGACCTAAAGAGGAACAACTAGTCAGGACGCAGTTTCAATTACAAACTAGTGATCAGGCCCGAAATCTGGATGTAGTGATGGACTCAGACCTGAATCATCAGGGGCACATAAAGACCGTCACAAAGTCAGCCTTCTACCACCCGATGACTGTTGTTTCTAGAAAAACATCCATGCATTTATTTTTAGTCGCATTGATTATAGTAACAGTCTCTTCACACGTCTTCCCAACAAATCAATCAGACAACTGGCGCTGATAAAGAACCCTGCTGCTCACATTCTCACCAAAACCAGGAACATGGAGCACATCACCCCAGTTCTATAGTCCTTACACTGGCTGCCTGTAACCCAGAGAATATACTTTTAATTACCTCTGTTAGTTTATAAATCACCAAAATACATTGAAGACCTGTTGTTACTGTATCAACCCCCTCCAGACTACTCCGTAGCTGCTTCTGGTGTACTCTGTATACCCAGAACCAAACATGGCAAACACAAACACAGCATTTAGTTCCTATGCACCACAAATCTGGAACAAACTTCCAGAAAACTGCAAATCAGTTCTTTTAAATTAAGACAGAAAACCCACCTGTTTAGAGTTGCTTTTGGCCCATAATAACAAGACCATTGACCACCATATTTGATGTATGTTGATGTTTTCACCTGATACAATTTAATGTTTGTTACTGGTCTCACAACCAGAGACTGTTTTGATGTTTTATGTTTTAATGCCTTGCTGCCGAAACGTCCTATACAAATAAACTTGGCTTGACTTTCTAATTGAAAAGGATCAATTTGATGGTGCTCGAAGGAAGATCAACTTACTTATTTAGATACAGGACTGTCTCAGAAAATTAGAATATTGTGATAAAGTTCTTTATTTTCTGTAATGCAATTAAAAAACATGAAATGTCATACATTCTGGATTCATTACAAATCAACTGAAATATCGCAAGCCTTTTATTGTTTTAATATCGCTGATTATGGCGTACAGCTGAAGAAAACTCAAAAATCCTATCTCAAAATATTAGAATATTTCCTCAGACCAAGTAAAAAAAAAAATTGTAACAGCAAAACAAAATCAAACATTTGAAAATGTCCATTAATGCACTCAGTACTTGGTTGGGAATCCTTTTGCACAGATTAGTGCATCAATGCGGCGTGGCATGGAGGCAATCAGCCTGTGGCATTGCTGAGGTGTTATGGATGCCCAGGATGCTTCAATAGCGGCCTTTAGCTCATTTGCATTGTTGGCTCTGGTGTCTTTCAGCTTCTTCTTCACAATAGCCCACAAATTCTCTATGGGGTTCAGGTCAGGGGAATTGGCAGGCCAATCAAGGACAGTAATGCCATGGTCAGTACACCAGTTACTGTGAGAATCTGATGTCGTCTCTTAACCACTACCATACTTGTGATTTAGTTTACTGAACCAAGCTGAGTGTTTTTCAAGGCTCAGGAAACCCTGCAGTGTTTCCAGTTAATTAGACGATTCAAGTGATTAGTTGAACAGCCTACTAGTATACTTTTTCACAATATTCTAATATTTTGAGATAGGATATTTGGGTTTCTTAAGCTGGAAGCCATAATCAGCGATATTAAAACAATAAAAGGCTTGCGATATTTCAGTTGATTTGTAATGAATCCAGAATGTATGACATTTCATGTTTTTTAATTGCATCACAGAAAATAAAGAACTTTATCAAAATATTCTAATTTTCTGAGACAGTCCTGTATATTGTCTGCTACTCCACCATTACTTGTACTTCTCAACAACTTTGTCCCTGACAATTTTGTACTTCCTGCCTAGTCTTGATGATGTTTCAGCCCATTGCTTAGTGGTGCGGAGGCCTCAGGGTCCTTTCAAAAAGGTGTGTTTATACTGACAGGTCACACTTAGATTGCACACAGGTGAACTTAATTTAATTGTGGGACTTTTGAAGATTATTGGTTGGACCAGACCTTTTTAGGGACATCATATCAAGGGGGTGGATACATATCTGCATGCCAATTTTAAGTATTTTTTTCCTATATATTTCTCATTTTTCTTCACCAGTTTAGACTAATATGTGCCACAAAATAATACGATCAAAAAGCATTTAAACTGAGGGTTGAAATCTAACAGAATAGTGTTGATACTTTTGTAAGACACTGTATACAAAACCTCTTCATTCCATTGTTTAAATGATGCACTAAGCAGAATTCATCCTTGACGCAAATTGTTCAATGAATAACTAATTTGAAATGTGACTGATTTAGCCTTGTAACTGTTCCACCTACGTAAATCTTTCTCCCTTGTGTTTTTGTGTTACAGAAAAACACCAAAGCTGTTGAGAACTCCACTTATGTGGTAATGAAGCCTCCTCTTCAGCAGAGTCAGTATGAAGATGTCTATCATATGCAAATGCCTCCTGCTTAGTGTTTGTACTGAGTTTGAGCGTTTGCAACTGCCTGTTTAAGTGGTGTTAAAATAGTATATAACCAGCAGAACGGGCCAAAGACTGCCTGAAAAGATTCTCATCAAAAGATGAACCAGTATATAGATTTGGAACACTTTCAGGTCAAAAATTAAAAAAAATATATATATGGAGATCAAACTGATGATAAATGTCATGGATATACATGTTAGATCGGCTTTCAAAGAGTTTAGTGTTCAAATAGAAAAATCTGAATTGAAGTTGTTCTGTGTCTCCATTTGTGAATACAAAATATCATCTTTTTTCTCTTCTATGTTGCTTTTAGTTTACATATTTTAGTTACTTAAAAATATGAAGATTCGGTTTATTTACACACTTTAGATTAAAAACCAAACGCCAACTACTACAGATAAGCATTTCTGTAGAGCTTCTGTGGTTTTCCTTGGAAGTCTAAAATGAATCAACTTATGTAAATATAAAGCACAAATACAAAGACTATGAATATAAAGCAACAATCTAGTTGCTGTGTATATGTCTACCTCTAGGGAACAAGGAAGAAGCTGTAACTATCGACATGTATTAAACCACTTTATTTTATTTGTCACCTTTATGCATACAAATAAATTTCAATGTTTGTAAATATTGTGCTGTGTTCGTTTCATAGTTTGTCACGTTTTTCAATGAAAACACAAATATTTTGGATTCCATGTTTTAATAAAGAATATATGATATAGTATTGGAGACTTTTTTCAGTTTTTGCTTTTTCTATTACTTAAATTGTTCAGGTCAATAAATTATCGAACAATTAATTGACTGTGAGACACTAAATAATTTGATTTGCTTTTACTAGTCATACAAAGGCCCAGTGAAATCAAGAAATCACCTGAATAGGACGTTTTATACCATGAAGTGGGCTAGAAGATCTCAGAGAGCAATTCGGAGGCAACCAGACTTTCTCTCTGTATTTTTCTGAAGACATTTGCTGCTTAAAAACAGTAGAGCGAGCCGCCTGAATTGACAGAATTCTGGATAGGTCTCAGAATATTTTTTAGAAAGATACTGAGCAAAAGTCTGGTTGCCTCGGATTTAAGCCTGTTTGCTGTCACCATGACCTGGATTACTGAGAATTTGCACAGGCAAAGTATTTCTCGGCTGCCTTAGTTAAAATCACTGATGACCTGAAAACACACCAGAAAGTACACCTCTGAACAAATAATAAAAAAAGAAAACACAAAATGAAGATTTTCAGGTAAAGGTCTGTCCCTAAACCAGATTTAGGTTATGTTGCATGAATGTAAACAAGTCATTCATGCTGGGGGGGGGGGGGGGGGTACTCTCCAATGTAGCTGAGTAAAACCATGTTGTAAAGAAGACTGGGTCAGAATTCCTCCACAAGGATGAGAAAGACTCATCGTCAGCTATCACAGGCCACTGAACACATTGCTGTCACCAAGAAGGACCCAACCAGCCATTTGGTTTAGGGGCGATTAGATTTTTACATGAGACCAGGTGGGTTTGGGGAGCTTTTTACCCTTTAATAAATAAAAATGGCAGGAAGGAGAACAGAAAATGTTTATACTGTGACATTGGACAGAAGATGGGAACTTTAAGTAGAAACTGTGGGAATTAGGTCATTACATTTTTATACTTAAAACAGATAGTAAGAGTTTAGTAGAAGACCATGAAAATCAAGAAACAAAATAACCAAGGCAAAAAATATGAAGCCAACATAAAACAGAAGTAAACACCAATCATTTCTCCTCCACATCGCCATTAGAACCATAATAGAACGTTATTAAATGTTACAGTCAGGGGGAACTGGAAGGAAATGGGTATTTGAAAAATAAAAATAAAACGGTCTATTCCTTGTTCAGAGATAACTGTGCAGAAGATTACTGTGAATGCTGACATGTACAGAACCACACAACACTCAATTTTCCATATGTCCATTTCAGACATGGGCTACACACAAGCCAGTCCACTTCCTGCAGCCTCCTTTAGACATTAGGCATGTAGTCTTTGTGGGAATTCATTTTATTTCTGAACAACTGCGGATTTCTTAGTCAATCCAAAATGTTAACATCAGACCTGAATAGTTAAGAAACTAAACAGGAGCTTTAGGCTTCCTTGGAAGAATATCTGTGTGTATTGATGTGTAGAATTATTAAGCACCCGAAGGAAAAGTGTTTTTTTTCCATCTTATTTATTTATTTCCATCTGTTGAAGAGAGAATAACGATCAATGAATTCCTGGGCATTCCAGGTAGGGACCAGTTTTGGATTAGGACAGCACTGGAGGGCAATGGATTACTGCTACCTGCATTTCTGACACTTGTCAAATCTTTTGCCGATTAATTTGGATCTTTTTTTAAATCCAGTGGGGGGTCAGGTAACACAGCTAGAAGTTGGAAAATTAACATCAAAGGGATTCTATGAGTTCACACTTGCCTAATAATTACGCAATAACTGAAAACTTAAAACTTTTTAATACACCTGATATTGTTTCTTGTTACTCCACACCACAACATTAGATTTCAATGCACTTTATTGGAATTTCATTTAATGATAAGAAATGCAACATAGTTGAACATGAAGGTCAAATAACAGCACACATAGGGAAAAAAAGTTGTGGAAATTTTTAAGGCAGGTTCAGGTTCTAAAATAATTTCCCAAAATTTTAACATCTTACAAATTTCTGTTCAATCCATCATGGGAACATGCTAGAAAAGAGGGAAGTTGACTACAACCTATCATGCTGTTGTCACTTTTTAGAAAGCATAACAACAAAGTCCACATGTGAAGCAATTTTAGAAAGAGGCTGCTGAATATTGTAACATAGACTTAACAATTTGGTATGATTTGTGGTGATGGATTTTGCTTTCGTCAACCTGTGATTCGTTAGCTGCCATGGACACAGCAGTGTTTGGCCCTGTTGGTGATAAAAGGTTAATGAAAGGCTGTTGGAGCTTCTTTGAAGATGTGCTCTCTTGTTGCAGTCGTTTTCTGTGTTGTTTAGAACGACGTGGGCTGATCAATCAGCCACATTCCTATGTGTCATCAGTTCAAACAATGATGGAATGATAATATCTGTTGAAATTCTAGCTAAGCCTGAGGATGTGACAGATATATGTCAACAGGTATAAGGCCACAAAGAACTGACAGACAAAAACATCAGGTGGATGTAGACAGAGAATGTGAAACTTTGGATGTGTAAAGTCATGATGAAAAGCTGTCATATCTGAAGTATCACTCAACATGTCATTGGCTGGAAATATGGAAAACGTGGAGTGGATTTTCACCTTCTCCACACTTTTCCTAAATGTAAGACCATGTCCGATATAATAATAAAAATATAATTTTTTTAATACCCAGTCACTCACAAATAAAACCAATTTTACACCTGAACATATTCTGGACAATCACTGAAACCTGGCACAAACCAGAGCCATGTCTAGCACTAAACAAAGCCTGCCCCCTAGGATACACACACATAAAGATGGCCAGGTCCACTGGCTGTAGTGGAAGTCTTGCTGTCATTTATTGCAAAGACCTAACTGTAACCCCCTCCCACTGCTAGTGCTGACCAAATTTTAGTGTCTTATATTCAAATGCAGATCAGAAAAAAGAAGCACCACCCTCCAAAACCACACTGTAGGCTTATCACTGAGATACACGATGTACTAACCTCACTCTATGCCACATCCCATAATACACTCATTCTGGGATATCTTGATATGCATCGTCCTCCTAGCCTCGTGAGACCATACTGATCTCGCGAGCTTTCAAGGTTTCACTCGCAGATCAGTCTGGCTACTCTCCGTTAAAGAAAATTTGGAGCCGTTCACCAAACGAACGTCCAATCAGCGTTGGCTTTGAGGCGGGTTGAGGTGTGACGCAACGAGGAGCGCGACAGTTTAGTCTAAACAACATGGCGGCTTCAGCCGGTGAAACTAGCGTTAGCGCGGCTATCGAGCAAGTTTTATCGGAATTACAGAGTATTTCTTTGCTGAGCTAACGAGCCTTTACCTGCAGCAGCAAGAGTAGCTTGGCTTGTGGTTGTGTTTTCGTCGTCGCTCGTAACAGAGCGACGACGAATCTGATTGGTTAATTTGGCCCGTCTATCACCAACATAGGCCAATCAGCTAACCAGTATTTTCACCCCTTCCCAAAATTACTTTAACGGAAGGTTTCCAGATGGATATGCGGAGCAAATCTATCTGGCGGAGTCAGGTAATCGTCCTCCTGCAGAGTTCCTCAAACTTCTTGACTGCTTGCATCTTACAGTACTCACACACACACAAAAGGCCACACCCTGGATTTGGTCATAACAGACACTGTCCCCATTACCAGCATGAAAGCCTATGTATGATGTAGGCGTGTCTAACCATAAAGTAATCTCTATGGAACTGCCCTTAGCAGGCCAATTTATTAAAACTAAACGCCAAATCCACTTCAGAAGCTTGAAGGCATTAAACACCATCTTTAATCAGGACACACGGGACTTCTCACCAGTCATATGGTTCACATCAGTTAATAGATCTGTTGACCACTATAGTTCCAGCCTTTGCAATATCCTTGAGTCCCATGCACCAATCAAAACAAGAACTGTTACATTCTCTTGGTCAGATTCATGGTACACGACAGAACTCTGCAAAATACAACCAGCTGGCCATGCCCTAGAGTGGTCTTACACCTCCAGTGGTCTACAGGTACACAAACAGGCCTCCCTTAGCAGTATCCCCATTTTTGATCATAATTTTACCCTGTCATCCTCTGTCACAAACTTTGGACAGACTGAACTCGCACCTCACATTTGACATTCATCTCTGCAAGTTCTCCTTCCTCCACCTCAAAAACATTGCCAAACTCTGCCCCTCCCTCCCCCAACCAGATGCAGAGAAGTTAGTCCATGCCTTTGTTTCCTCCAGGTTGGACAACTGCAATGCACTCCTCGTCCGGAGGAGTGCATTGCAGTGTGTCTCTGGACAAAGTCGAAAGACACACTGTTTTCCTCCAGGAATTTAGGGTGTATCTCACAAAATGAGTCAATCAGGACCGGACGGTTTCCGTCGTTGCCTACCTGTCGAAAAAAATTGATCAATAGTATTGAGAGACTAGCTTACCAGATCCATGTTTTTCAGAGTTTGGTTGATTTGAAGAAAGTGCTCAGAAAGACAAGACATAGCAGCAGAAGCAGGAGAGAGAGGGGGGGGGGGTGAAAGCTGGAGAGGAGAGACACGACCGACCTCGAAGAGAGACAGAACAGAACCAAAACTCCAGCACATTCAGAACTGTGTTGCCCGGGTCCCGACAAAGAGGTGCAAGTATGACCATATCACTCTGTGCTCAAATCCCTCCACTGGTTGCCCATTCAATACAGAATTCAATATAAGCTCTGTCTCCTCACTTTCTGGTGCATACATGGAACAGTCCCTGCCTACCACAAGCAGTTACTCATCCCACACACTGCTTCTTGGAACCGTCGCTGCATCACCTCCTCATACTGCCTCCACCAAGCCAAGACCAAACTCTCCTCTAGGGGAGACAGGGCCTTCTAGGCAGCTTCCCCATTGGCTCTGGAATGCCCTCCCAGAGACCCTAAGAGCCCCACAAAGTGTGGCGGCCTTTAAAAAAAAGACTTGTTAAAAAAGCCATTTAGACACTTTATTATGATTTTATTTGTGATATCATTAATGGTGTTTGTAAAATGCTGTTTTTAATTTCTCTACTATTCCGGGGGGTTGTTTTTAGCCCTCTACTCTGTAGCACTTTGAGATTTCCTTGAAATTTGAAGTACATAAATAAAATTGATTGTTATTAATTATTATTATTATTATTATTATTATTATTATTATTATTATTATTAGTGGGATAACCAATATAAGCTGTTGAGTGTCAATTTCTGATAATACTCATTTTGCATTGTTTTAATCACCCATTGAAACATCTCTCTCTAATTACCTGCCAGCAGTGACCTTAACTGAATTAACAAAATTTTAAACCTAAATTCACCAAGGGTACGAATAATCTTGGACTTAACTGCAAATCCTTATCTCTGCTATGTGTGTGGGCCACATAACACTGCTCTGAAAAGTGGCAATGTTTTATTTATATATATATATATATATATATATATATATATATATATGTGTGTTTAAACTGCTCTCTCTCTCACCGCTCATACTCCACAGCAGGGTGGTTGGCTCTCCGTTTGCTTGGGTCATGGTAGATTCTGGTCTTGTAGATTCTGGTATGGCCTCCATTGCTCCGGGGCTCAATCAGACCTGGCTGCAGAAACAAATTACAGGGGGGGGGGGGCATTCCATTTTTTTAGGGGGGCACACTTTTTCAAAAAACATTTTATATGCTTCAGGCTGAACAGTGGCTCTGTGAGTACTCCTATGGTGCTGTTGTTGTTGTTGTTGTTTATTTTGGAACATGATATCATTTAACAATGTTTACATTTAATACTTCATAAACATACATCATGTTTCAAAAAGGAGTAGGATGAAGCATAAGCTTATTAAGCCCTACCCCTCAGTTACATGTGTCATGGAGGTAAAGGACAAATATTTACAGTAAAACAAACAAACAGTATACCAACTTTTTATATATATTACTCTTTTTTGTATTCATCAAAAATACTTTTCTTATATTCTTTTTTGAATTGCTGGATGCTTTTACATTGTTTAATGTTTTCAGGCAAGCTGTTCCAGAGCTTCACTCCGCTACTTGATAAACTAAAACTTCTTTTTGTTGTTCGAACATACTTAGTTTTAAAATTTATTTTTCCTCTTAAATTATACCTTCCATCTCTATCAGAAAACACTTGTATGTGCGCAGGAAGTAGGTTATTTCTTGCTTTATAAAGGATTTGAGCAGTTCTAAAATTGATCAGATCTACAAATTTGAGAACTCTTAAATCAAGGAAGAAACAGTGGGTGTGATCTCTAAAATGTTTGTTATTCGTTACTCGTATTGCTTTATTTTGCATAATAATCAATGGTTGAATGTTTGTTTTGTAAGTGTGGTGCTGAGAAAGAAACTCAATAAAATCCCAAATTCTAAAAAAAAAAAAAACTAACAAGCAATAGTGTAGTCAATGTTTCCAAATTAGGCAGGTTTCATCCCAGTTATGCATCTTTTGAACACATTGAGCTGGAAGAAAACCAGATTATGGGCAGGTTGTAAACATTTGGGAAGATTTTCACATTTGTTGGGCTTTTAGAAAGAATTACCAACAAAATATATATCAAAATAGTTGTCTATGTCTGGAAAAAAACTAAAACCATTTTAATAAAATGCCATCTCATTAAACTCATTTTACTGGTCATTTTATTTTTGAAATGAGTCGAATCGGACATCATCAATGAATACTAGTTATGATGAATAATATTGATTGTTAAAATAAAACAAGAAAACAATAATAGTTATTCAAGTGCCACTATGAAATTGTATTGGTCAGTGTAAATCCCCCGGGAGGTGTTGAGTTCTACTGATCAATTTAAAAATATGTCATGGCTGTAATGATCAGAGGCAGGGGACCCAGAATTCAGCCAGACCAGCAGAGGTTTCTTTAAAAAGGATTTTAATAACAGAAATCAAAAACAGAGACAAAATCCAAAAAAAACCTGTTGTAACAAAAATGGCAGAAAAACAAACTGTCCAGTTGTGCAGGCAGGGCAGGAACAGACAGAACAGGATGGCTCAGGTTACTGGAGACAAAGGGGGTCAAAAATCCAAAAGCAAATCAAAAACAGAATCTTGCAGAAGGATACTCACCCATACTCAACAAGACAACCTGGCACTGATGTCTGGTCTCAACAGTTTATATGGAGGAGGACGCAGGTGAAACCGGTCAGAGATGATTGCAGCAGGGGTGAAGTAAGGCAGGTGTGCAGAGTGGGTAATTAGACCAGACATCAGTGCAGAGGATCAAAACAAGAAATAAACCAGAAATCAAAGCTAAAAAGCTGACAGGACAAGTGGACAGAAACTACAAAATTACTGAGAAACAAAATCACTCTAAAGTAAAAACCTAAAAACAGAAAATAAAGCTAAGACTAAGACAGATGACAAAACAGGATAAACTAACAGTAAATTAAAACCCAGACAGGACACAAACTCAAGCAGAGAACCTAAAGCAGGAGAGGAAAATGACTCAAAAATAAAACCAGAACAGAAACCAGAATATTACAATGGCTGTGAAAGAGAAATGTTTGATTGAGCTCTGTAAGATAAATTAAGTTTATATTAAGTTAAGATTTAATACTCATGTTGGGAAGCTATTGATCTTTTTTTTTTCAGTTGATATATCATGATTGTTAAAGTGATCTTGTGTGTTATTTGGCTGCCTGATTGTACATTTTGTGCAGTTTTTTTCTTTGCTTCAGCTCAGTTGTGTGCTAATGGCATATTCTTATGTGTTTAATATTTCTGTGCTTTTAACATGGGAGAGTTTGAGATTTGGGCTTGTTTTATTCTTTGAAGTTGGCAGGTTTTATGCTGGTTTGTAACGGTGAGATACAACAGCCTGTAGTGCTGTGTCTGGACTCAAAAGTCCAGCATAAGCTACACGCTGATAAACATGAGCGCTGGTGTCAGGCTGAACACTGACTGAAGTAAAGATTCATACTAGCAGAGGTTCTGTATTTACAGCAGCTAGGAGAACAAAAATCAGAACAAAGCAAGACCACTCCCGGCGGCCTCTTCGCGGGGCCTGGCCCCCCGGGGGGCGGCCGGGGCCCCCGTTGCGGGGGCAGGGCGCCCCTGGGGCCTCTGGCCCTCAGGGCCCATGGCCGGGACCACTTCAGCGGGGCTGGCTGCCGGCGGAGCCCACGGGCTCGTCCCCGCGGCTCTTGAGGGCGTCGGCATTGCGGTGGCTGGGGGATTTCCTCGGGGTTGTCTCTGCTCCTTCCTTGGGGGGGGGGGGGGGGGGGGGTTGCAGATATCCTGTGTCGGCCCCTCCTGGGCGACCTGCTTTAAGGACCCCTTTGGGAGTCCGGGGTTACGGGTCCCCTGACGCCTGCCTCTGTGCTCGGGGAAGGTGGGTCTTTGGTTCTCCACAATCACTATCAAGCCATTTCCTTCTGGATAATTTTCACCTAACTAGTGCACTCTCACATCTCCCACAGGTGCTGGGTCCCAGTTATTAAGTGTTCACTTATATACAGAAAGCCTATAATTTATTTTTTATTTTTTACTTTCTTTTCTCAGGTATCACATTACACATGTCAGCTTAAATAATAATATATATGATTTAGCAATGGCATCTAGGTGTTATTCGAGTGTATCTGTTGCTTTATGTCTGTTGGTTGTGCTGTTCTTTTTGTGTCTCTTTCCAGGTGACGGAGCAGACGGAGAAGGTTTTATCGTTCTCTCCCTTTATCTCCTCTTTATTTCACCTCTACTCTTTTTTTCCTTTTCTTTCTCTTTCACTTTTTGTTCTTCCTTTACTCTCCCATTGTCATGTCCATATAATTTGAAATTCTCCTTGCAGGAATCACAATAAAGCTACTTACAAGCATAAATCAAGTGGAGCACTATGGCGAAAGCTGTTCGCTCCACTTGTAAAAGCAAAATCTGTCGAGCTTTATCTGGCATTGAGACATCAATTCCTATTGCCATATTGCTAGACAGGACACTGGAAAAAAAAAAGAACAAAGCAACAGTTCCTTCTGCCTGCAAGGAACCCTAGTTTCTTCAGGTTGGCAGTTTTCCTGCTTGGTTCTGCTCCTGGTGCTCCTAGCTGTCTAGCTAACCCTCCTAGCTATCCTAGCTAACCCTCCTAGCTGTCCTAGCTAACCCTCCTAGCTGTCCTAGCTAACCCTCCTAGCTGTCTAGCTAACCCTCCTAGCTGTCCTAGCTAACCCTCCTAGCTGTCTAGCTAACCCTCCTAGCTGTCCTTGCTAACCCTCCTAGCTGTCTAGCTAACCCTCCTAGCTGTCCTAGCTAACCCTCCTAGCTGTCTAGCTAACCCTCCTAGCTGTCTAGCTAACCCTCCTAGCTGTCCTAGCTAACCCTCCTAGCTGTCTAGCTAACCCTCCTAGCTGTCCTAGCTAACCCTCCTAGCTGTCTAGCTAACCCTCCTAGCTGTCCTAGCTAACCCTCCTAGCTGTCTAGCTAACCCTCCTAGCTGTCCTTGCTAACCCTCCTAGCTGTCTAGCTAACCCTCCTAGCTGTCCTAGCTAACCCTCCTAGCTGTCTAGCTAACCCTCCTAGCTGTCTAGCTAACCCTCCTAGCTGTCCTAGCTAACCCTCCTAGCTGTCTAGCTAACCCTCCTAGCTGTCCTAGCTAACCCTCCTAGCTGTCTAGCTAACCCTCCTAGCTGTCTAGCTAACCCTCCTAGCTAACCCTCCTAGCGTGAATGTTTACTCCAGTTTTGACTTCCATGCTGACGTTTTAAACAGAAATTAATAGCGCTGCTTCCAGTATGCTCTCGCTTGCTTCTTCTTGTAATTATTTGGTAATCAGACCGAATCTCCATCACGCCCTACTGACACGGACGGTGACCACAGCTGCACCGCGGCGTCTCTGAAGGATAAGTCTGACCCACCGACCCGCCCCTCTCCAGCTATGATTGGCTAGCATGTTGCCTTCAGTCATTGATTTGATTGGTTGAATTGTATGATTGACAAATCAAAGATAGTACTAATAGAACGATGGCCACTCCGAGGTTAAAAAAAAGACAGCTTCCAGTCCAGGGCGGGCACGGCTGGCTCACAGGGCGGGCACGGCCCCCCATTGCCCGCCCATGCTGCCGGGTCTGGGTTCAATGCCTGCTCCTGTGCTGCCATGACCGTTCAATTTCACCAAAAAGTTGCAAAACCCCACACCCTTATATTTACGATTTGTTTCAGCACCTTTTGATATGGTTTGAGGTTTCAGACTTCTTGGGTAGGATACTAACACCAATAAGTCTTGACTTAGCTCTACATATCTATCAGACTGTGCGGTCATGAAGTCATTCTATTGTTGATTTGGATGTAAACTCCGACTTCCCTCAACAACTAATTTTTTGCTTTCTAGCAGAAGCAAATATTCTGGCATCAAATCTAATTGTTACCACCGGATTAGAAAAGAAACTGCTAAGTTCAGGCCGTCATTAACTTTCCGACTCATTAAACTCATGACAGGTTTCATCATGTTTTTCTTTCCATAGTTTACATCCTGAGCTGATGTGTGGCACTGGCATCATGTGTTTACTGTGGCACACTATATCAGTTTACTGACACCTCTGATTGGAAAGATTCCACTGAGACAGTAGTTTGCAGACATCTGGCTCCAACACAAGAAGGTGTAAATTCTGGACGAAAGAAATCATCAGAGAGCCATTAACCACATGTATGTTTGTTTTGTTTCGTAGCTAATGAAACTGTTCCCCTGAGCCCAGGCTATGGTCCTGAACTTGGAATGTGTGTGTGTGTGTTAATGTGCAAAAAGAAAACAATGCATGTTGTTAAGACTTTGTTGTCATAACCCTCACACACTCGAAAAAATGTTCAGCATTAAATGTAATCCTCTTTTTAAGTTTAACTTATCTGTTTTCCTTTTTTTCCATTGTTTTCTTATTTCTACCAAATAAGAATCTTACTCTGCCTTCATGTGTTTGTGTCAGAAGTGGCCCCATTGTTTTAGAATAAAACTGTGAACGAACCTGTCCACCCTCCATTGCCATCAAAGCTAGCAACAGTACGGCCTGGACCCAGATAACCTCAGACAGTGAGCCAATCCAGATAATTCGTAAGTTCATTCATTCTGAGACCAAACAATCTGCTCACCTCCGTTTAATCTCTCCAGTCACTTCCTGTCTTCCCCAGCCCTGGTGCAGTTACCTCTGAATTCAATAAACTGTTTAACTTTTTCCAGAGTTTATCTAGCATGTGGGTCAGCAGCTTAAAAACATGACACAAACTCACTGAAAAGACATTTGTACCACACTCCATACCAACAAGTATGCTAATGCACACCTTAAAGTTTTTTGACAACTGCCAAAAACCTTCAGAAGATTAGGAGGGGGAAGAACTAGGCTGCGTCCTCAGAAGGTCTAACTGCTAAGGACTTGCCAAAGCAAAAGTCAGCATTCGTCATGATTGGTGTTTTCCAAAACCTGTATGCTTCCTATCATAGTTCCTTTAGCATTAGCTCTCAATGTCCCTCACTAGTGCAAAGAAGTCATTAGGAATGCCACAATCCCTTTTGTGACACATCAATTGACACAAGGTCAATTGTATTACTAGCACTAGTTACTGTGACTTTATTACTTCACATGTACTATATGTGACATGTGAAAATACCTTCATATGTTTTGGTTTGTATGATGAAGAGCTTCAGCCATTTCTATTTGTTTAACATGCAATTTTTCTTTTCTTCTAGTTTCAGAAGGCTTGGATTTGACTAGCATAATCCCTTCTTTCTGACGTATAATTATGGAGGAGTTCAAGGTTGTCCAAAATCAGCACAGCAGTCCGTAGCTCCATTCCTGCCTATGAGAGTTCTCACTGTTGACCACATGAAATGTCAAGGAATAGGACCTAGGGACTATAGTTAGAACATTTTGAACAGAGCCCTTGAAGTAGAAGAAGGTGCTTAATACAACGGCTGGCCATTGTCTTTGCTTCATTTCCCCAGCAGCTCCTCATGGACACAGGCATCTCCAACAACCAATGATTCTATACCATACAAAAAATGTAATAGTAAATTGAAAACCTGATTGTTTATTTTGGTAAACAGATGCCAAATAAAAGTGAAAGAAAAAATGCTGCATTTTTCCTCTGTGCTTCAAGAGAAGTAGTCATACAAAATGGCAATGTTGTAATTCCAAATTATGACAAATAGTGAGATGTTGGCAAACAATTTGGTGAAAAGATTAATTAAAAGATAATGTACCATTATTTTTAAAAGGTGTACCTTGCAGCTATATTTTATCTTATAAAATCAGAAGCTTCTGTAGAGTGCAGTGGCCAACGTTTCATTATATTGAAAAGGAACCTGAAATTCACTACCCAATGGGCTTACAAAGGTTTCTCAGTTGTTTCCACAGAAAAACTAGTACTTGAGGCACAATGACCACAACATGTAACTCAGGCACTAACCCCTTGAACCAGTTCTGCTGAATTACAAACACAATTCCTGCTCTCCTTTCTGGTTGTAATTCTAAAACACACTTTTACCAAAACTCTACACACCATTCTCATGCATTTACCACAGTTTTCACGAGGAAAATGTCCTGTTTTCACAAGGAAGACACTGTCATTCCAAGTTCTAAAAGAAAATGTCCAACTGTGCACATGACTCATCACATGGACCAACACCTGTCACAAAGTTTTATTTTTTTAATTTATTTATGATTTTTATTTCATTCATGTGTTCAAACAAAAAATTAAACATAGAAACAAACATTCTAAAGGTCTAATTTAAGGGAAGCAGAAAGAATATTACGTTATCTGCCTTCTTTACCTAAAGCAATATTTATAAAGAACTTAGATTACAAAATCATCAACAACACAAGAAGCATCAAAATGTACAAAAACTAAAGATAATGAAATGAAATATCTGTCCTCCAAAACTGAAATATACATTTTAGGTTGATTGTCTGTATATTCATAAAACAAAAATTCAACATGATTATTAGTAAGATGAAATTTGATCAACTGTGATTGATCATGTGGTAAATCATGATCTTAGAGAGGCTGGACAAAGAGTCCAACCTGTTCTCAATAGAAACACGGCTGCATCCAGGGGAACAGTACATACAGATATATCTGTAGTGATATACAGTATTTCATGTAATGTTTTCCACCTTTCATGTATTCTTTATAGAGTTGAAAGGCTACTGATTGGGGGTGGTAGACTGAGAATGCTGAGCAGGAGGCGGCCATTGTGAACATGGTTCTGGCTAATAACGCCATTAGGCTGCGTGAAATCCAGGCTGCAGTGATTGCAGATCAGGGGGTATTTAGAAATGTAAATACTGTGAGTGAGACCAATATTAACCGTATCCTCAGAAGAAACCAGAGGAACTCTGATGCTGTGATTGTGTCATTGTTGTCGTGCACCCCCTCATGCTCTGTTGAATGCTTCAAGTGTAACCTAGCTTAAAGGGCCATCAACCTAGCTTAATAGGTTGATGGCAGGGCTACTCAGTGTGATTTGAGAGATAATATACACACTCCACATACAAAGACCAAGCAGAAATTTTAACCCAGAACATTTCTCTGTGTGAATGTTACCAACTGCACTCGTGGTTTTCCACTATCTAAAAATTAGCACATGGAAAGAAATGTGTTTGTCTTGCCATCAGCGCTACCAATGATAATATGATATGGAGCTTGTTAGTTAAGTCTGTATTTTCTGAAGTTGCAGAAATAGACTTCAAAAGGTGAAATCAAAGATGTGTGTAATAGATTTTTGGAAAACTGTCCTATTACCACCTGCTGGACCAGTCACTTACATTATCATCCTGGAAAACCTTCCAAAAAGATTACTATATAGACTTGGAAGATTTGCTGTCTCATAATGAACAATTTCTCTAACTAATCCCTAGATGTTTTTATTTTATGTTGTAGGGATGGATTTTTTTTTTCCCCTCCCTGGGCTGCCACCTTACCGTAGTGGAGGGGTTTGAGTGTCCCAATGATCCTAGGAGCTATGCTGTCAGGGGCTTTAAGCCCCTAGTAGGGTCACCCAAGGCAGACAGGTCCTCTGTGAGGGACCAGACAAAGCGCAGCCCAAAATGCCCCTTATTAGTAAGATTATTGGACCTCGTGTTCCCTCGCCTGGACGCGGGTCACCGGGGCCCCACTCTGGAGCCAGGCCTGGAGGTGGGGCACATTGGCGAGCGTCTGGTGGCCGGGCTTTTGCCCATGGAGCCTGGCCGGGCTCAGCCCGAAGAGGCAACATGGGTCCCCCTTCCAATGGGCTCACCACCTGTCGGAGGGGCCAAAGGGGTCGGGTGCATTGTGCAACGGGTGGCAGTAGAGGGCGGGGACCTTGGCGTTCCGATCCTCGGCTGCAGAAGCTGGCTCTTGGGATGTGGAATGTCACCTCTCTGGTGGGGAAGGAGCCTGAGCTTGTGCGCGAGGTTGAGAGGTTCCGACTAGAGATAGTCGGACTCACCTCGACGCACCGCTCTGGCTCCGGAACCAGTCTCCTTGAGAGGGGCTGGACATTCTTCCACTCTGGAGTTGCCCATGGTGAGAGGCGCCGAGCTGGGGTTGGCATACTGGTTGCCCCCCATCTCGGTGCCTGCACGTTGGGGTTTTCCCCGGTGAACAAGAGGGTGGCCTCCCTCCGCAGTTGTGTGGGGGGACGGGTTCTGACTGTTGTTTGCGCTTATGCGCCAAGCAGCAGTTCAGATTACCCACCCTTTTTGGAGTCCTTGGAAGGGGTACTGGAGAGTGCTCCTCCTGGGGACTCCCTCGTTTTGCTGGGGGACTTCAATGCTCACGTGGGCAATGACAGTGGGACCTGGAGGGGCGTGGTTGGGAGGAATGGCCCACCTGATCTGAACTCGAGTGGTGTTTTGTTGTTGGACTTCTGTGCTCGTCATGGATTGTCCATCACAAACACCATGTTCAAGCATAAGGGTGTCCATATGTGCTCTTGGCACCAGGACACCCTAGGTCGCAGTTCAATGATCGACTTTGTTGTCGTTTCATCTGATCTGCGGCCGCATGTCTTGGACACTCGGGTGAAGAGAGGGGCGGAGCTCTCCACTGACCACTACCTGGTGGTGAGTTGGCTCCGATGGCGGGGGAGGAAGCCGGTCCGACCGGGCAGGCCCAAACGCACTGTGAGGGTTTGCTGGGAACGCCTGGCAGAGTCCCCCATGAGGCAGAGCTCTAACTCCCACCTCCGAGAGAACTTTGAACACGTCCCGAGGGAGGCGGGGGACATTGAGTCTGAATGGACCGTGTTCCGCGTCTCTATTGTTGAGGCGGCTAGTTGGAGCTGTGGCCGCAAGGTTGTCGGTGCATGTCGCGGCGGCAACCCTCGAACCCGCTGGTGGACACCAGCGGTGAGGGAAGCTGTCGAGCTGAAGAAGGAGTCCTATCGGGCTTTTTTGGCCTGTGGGACTCCGGAAGCAGCTGATGTGTACCAGCAGTCGAAGCGGCAGGCGGCTCGGCTGGTCGCCGAGGCAAAAACTCGGGCGTGGGAAGAGTTCGGAGAGGCCATGGAGAAAGACTTCCGTACGTCTATGAAGCGATTCTGGTCCACTATCCGGTGTCTCAGGAGGGGGAAGCAGTGCAGTACCAACACTGTTTACAGTGGGGGTGGTGTGCTGCTGACCTCGACTCGGGACGTCGTGCGTCGGTGGGCGGAATACTTCGAAGACCTCCTTAATCCCACCAACACGTCTTCCATTGAGGAAGCAGAGCCTGAGGACTCTGGGTCGGGTTCTCCCATCTCTGGTGCTGAGGTTGCCGAGGTTGTTAAAAAGCTCCTCGGTGGCAAGGCCCCAGGGGGTGGATGAGATTCGCCCTGAGTACCTTAAGGCTCTGGATGTTGTGGGGCTGTGTTGGTTAACGGCTCTGCAACATTGCGTGGACATCGGGGGCAGTTCCTCTGGATTGGCAGACTGGGGTGGTGGTCCCCCTATTTAAAAAGGGGGACCGGAGGGTGTGTTCCAACTACAGAGGAATCACACTCTTAAGCCTCCCTGGTAAGGTCTATTCAGGGGTTCTGGAAAGGAGGGTCCGTCGGATAGTCGAATCTCGGATTCAGGAAGAGCAGTGTGGTTTTCGTCCTGGCCGTGGAACACTGGACCAGCTCTATACCCTCAGCAGGATTCTTGAGGGGGCATGGGAGTTTGCCCAACCAGTCTACATGTGCTTTGTGGATCTGGAGAAGGCCTTCGACCGTGTCCCCCAGGAGATCCTATGGGGGGTACTCCGGGAGTATGGAGTACCGGACCCTTTAATAAGGGCTGTCAGGTCTCTGTATGACCGGTGTTAGAGTCTGGTCCGCATTGCCGGCAGTAAGTCGGACTCGTTTCCGGTGAGAGTTGGACTCCGCCAAGGCTGCCCTTTGTCACCGATTCTGTTCATAACTTTTATGGACAGAATTTCTAGGCGCAGCCAAGGTGTTGAGGGGATCCGTTTTGGTGGCCTTAGGATTGCGTCTCTGCTATTGGCGGATGACGTGGTCCTATTGGCTTCATCAGGGCGTGATCTACAGCTCTCACTGGAGCGGTTCACAGCCGAGTGCGAAGCGGCCGGGATGAAAATCAGTGCCTCCAAATCCGAGACCATGGTCTTGAACCGGAAAATGGTAGAGTGCCTTCTCCGGGTTGGGGAGGATGTCCTGCCCCTAGTGGAGGAGTTCAAGTATCTTGGGGTCTTGTTCAGGAATGAGGGGAAGATGGAGCGGGAGATCGACAGGCGGATTGGTGCAGCGTCTGCTGTGAAGCGGGCGCTGTACCGATCCGTTGTGGTGAAGAGAGAGCTGAGCCAAAAGGCGAAGCTCTCGATTTACCGGTCGATCTACGTTCCTACCCTCATCAATGGTCACGAGCTTTGGGTCGTGACTGAAAGAAGAAGATCCCGGATACAAGCGGCTGAAATGAGTTTTCTCCGTAGTGTGTCTGGGCTCTCCCTTAGAGATAGGGTGAGGAGCTCAGTCATCCGGGGAGGACTCAGAGTAGAGCCGCTGCTCCTCCACGTCCAGAGGAGCCAGTTGAGGTGGCTCGGGCATCTGGTCAGGATGCCTCCTGGACGCCTCCCTGGTGAGGTGTTCCGGGCACGTCCCACTGGGAGGAGGCCCAGGGGAAGACCCAGGACACGCTGGAGGGACTATGTCTCTCTGCTGGGAACGCCTTGGGATTCCTCCTGAGGAGCTGGCCCAAGTGGCCGGGGAGAGGGACGTCTGGGCCTCCCTACTGAAGCTGCTACCCCCGCCACCCGACCCCGGATAAGGGGAAGAAGACGGATGGACGGACGGAGGGATGGATTTTTGTGAACTGGCTTTTTCAAGATATTACATGACATTTTACAATCTTACCTTTTGTCACTTATGTAACATATCTCATGACATATTGTCTTTTGGGCATCTAACAGATTATCAAATTGACCATTTGCTTGGGACATGTTGCATATCATTCAAACATTGAAGAGAGAAAGAGAATGGAAAAAGCTAGATAACTTAAGAGTAGAAGCTGGTGATGCTAACATAGAAAAAATGAAGTAACTCAAACATTTCTATGGAGTCAATTAAACTGATGAGGCGTGGAGATAGAAGAGGAGGGTGGAGATAATGTAACAGGATGATGAAAAAACTGCAGGTTTCCACAGTTTACTGTCTTGTTCTGCCAAACATGATGGAGGACTCTGAGCTCTGCTTCCCAGAGTTCTTTAACTCTTCCTGCAGGAGGCTGAATCGTCCTCACTTTGAGGTTATGCTTATGTACGTTGTGCTATCCTTCATCTCTGGCCTCATTGCATTTCTCAACTTGCTGGTCATCATCTCTATCTCACACTTCAGGTAAATACCCCAAATTATTAAATAATTTTACTATGATTCAACTTTTACAATTAATGATAAGTTCTATAACATATATATACATAAAGCATGTTTGTGTTCTTCCACAGGCAGCTTCACACTCCAACCAACCTCCTCCTTCTCTCATTGGCCAGCTCAGACTTTTCTGTGGGCCTCTTATTGGTTTTTCAAATTGTGCTCATAGATGGCTGCTGGTTATTTGGTGATATTATGTGTACCGTGTAT
Organism: Fundulus heteroclitus; assembly: GCF_011125445.2. Lineage (NCBI taxonomy): Eukaryota > Metazoa > Chordata > Actinopteri > Cyprinodontiformes > Fundulidae > Fundulus > Fundulus heteroclitus. The sequence continues at coordinate 104,652 of NW_023397121.1, forward strand.
GAATATTTATGTTATGTTATCACCTCTGTATCGATAGGAACCATGGTGCTCATATCTGTTGACCGATATGTTGCCATTTGTTACCCTCTGCATTACTCCACCAAAATCACACAAGGCAGAGTAAAAATCTGCATCTTCCTATGCTGGATTTGTTCTTTGATTTTTCAGAGTCTGATTCTGATGGACAACCTAAAACAGCCAGGGAGGTACAACTCTTGTGTTGGCGAGTGTCCCTTTGTCATTAACTACATAGCAGGATTTGCAGATCTTGCGTTTTCTTTTGTTCTTCCAATCACCATCATTGTAGGTTTGTATATCAGATTGTTTATGGTAGCCGTGTCTCAGTCTCGAGCCATGCATTCTCACATTGCAGCCGTCACACTGAGACATCCAGTTAGAGCTAAAACATCCCAGGTCAAGGCAACAAAAACTCTTGGCCTTGTAGTATTAGTGTTTCTGCTGTGCATGTGCCCATATTATTGTGTTGCTCTTACAGGAGAAGATAACCCTGTGAGAGCATTATCTGCCACACTTGTATTATGCTTGTTTTTCTTTAACTCCTGCTTAAACCCCATCATCTATGCCTTTTTTTACCCATGGTTCAGAAAATCCATTAAGCTCATATTTACTCTTCAGATATTCCAGCATGGCTCCTCTGACACCAACATGTAGTAGTTTGGGTGTATATGGCATCTATTTCTGTTAGTAAGCAACTCTAGAGAATATATAAAGCATTGTTTTTTTTTTTCAAACACAGTGGAATTACTTTGTATTGGTCTTTATATTGTCCACATCGTACCATAAAATACTGAAACTGTAGTTTGATAAAAAAAAAATGTTATTTGCTCAGGGCACCATCCTACATATCAAGTGCAATCTAGTCGGAATGAATTTTATTTAAGCTGTAAAATATGTGGTGGTTTAGATTACATCTTCCCTGGGGAATTTTCAGCAGACCTCAATACAGTCAATTCACTGCAGCTTTAGTCCTTTTCTAAACAACAGCTAGCACATGTTTAAAAGTGGTTAGAAAAGAAATTATATAATTAGTTTGATTCATACAGATGTTTGATAGTCTGTTGATGTCTGAAGGTGGTTGACAGTTGATTGGGGTTGATCAAATAGATCTAATTTTTGATCAAATTAACCCAATAGGACTTTCATCATATTTGTAACGCTGAATTAGATGGGGCTGGTCATAAATGTCAGATTTTTAATCTTTTCTGAGCTAAAAAATTACAAGACATTAAAAAGCCATAATACATTTACAGGGATATCCAATATGTGGGGGGAAGTGATTTCCATTACATAAAGTATTGAATCACTGTAAGGAAGGTTAATGGATATAATTACAGGGGCATCAAGTTCTATCAGTCTACGGAACAAGTTGTTAACCTGAACAGCAAATAACACAGCGGCGTCAAAATGTTCGCCCCTTACGGATTTCTTTTGTTTTTGCTTTCTTCCCAAGCTTAACTGTTGCAGATCATCAAACTAAATTTACTATTGGATAACCAGAGCAAAAACAAAGAGCAGTTTTCAAATGATGAGAGAAAAAAGGGAAAAATATTCTTACCAAACTGACCCTATTTAAAAAGGTAAATGCCTCTGAGAATTTGGAAGTAGTTGTGCCACCATTAGCAATAATAACTAACATCAAGTGTTTAATGTCACTACGGAGAAATTTGTACCCAGTCCATTGCAGAAATGCTTTATCCACATCTGGATTCCATGTAAACAGCTTATTTAAGGTCATATTACAGTTTTTGAATTGGATTTTATTCCAAACTTTGGCTAGACTACTCCAAATGTTTTTAGTCCTTCAGATGTGGCCTTGCTACTTTGCTTTGGATGATTGCCCTGTGACAAAGCCAAAGTTTAATTAGATTTAAGACCCTGTAATGAGAGGTATGCCCAGCCATCATTACCCAAATCCATCTTTATAATTTCCAATAAGGGAATCATAAACATGGATTTTGGGAAAATGTGACACATTTTTATGTTCTGTTTGCTCAGCAGTTTTTTCGTCCTTGGAACCAATTTTGCCCTCTCTCTTATTGCTAAATGTTAAACACAGTTAACTGAGACAAGTGAGGTCTGCAGTAGTTTAGATCAGTAGTACCCGACTAGTTTTGTGCCACAGACCAGTTTTTGGAGAAACAATATTGTCACCAAGAGTTTGAGGTGTGTCAGATAAATGATTGGCTCTGGATGGTCATCTTCTGAATCATTCCTTCTCTCTTACCGAACCTGTAAATCTTTATTTAAGAGGCAATGACCATGTTTCATCTGTTACACTATCATTGATTCCACCCAGCGTCCTGGAGTTTTAGGGGCCACTGGTTAAAGAGACATGACTCCCTCATCAAGTGGCACACTAAGGGAATTTTGGGCTGGTCTAGTGATTGTCTTTCTTCTTGTTTAATGGAAGCTACTTCCTCTGCTGGTTCTATCATGATTTATATGAACCCAAACACAACCACACACAAGCACAGCTTAGTTTAGGGAGTTCAATCTGAAAAACTCACAGAGAAAGAAATGGCAATTAGAAGGATTTTATTGACACAATAATTTAAGTCTTTGGCGCTCAGACCTCGGCAGGAACATAAATGCTGAATTATACTTTAATATGCATAAGTAGATGTATGAGAACAGGGATGTTCCCCCCCCCCCCCCCCGGTCTGAAACTGGTGGTGGAGTGGAGATAGAAGAAGTTTGTTCAGTCCATATGATGATCTGTTTGAGCAAGATGTCCAACTTGATAAACACAGGTTTGCATGAACTGTCCATGATGAGCAAGCTTGAAGCGACTGTGGAGAGGAAAAATCTCCCCTTTGGGAAGAAACCTCTGGCAGAACCGGGCCCAACATGGTGGTCTTCTGCCGGACCAATAACAGGCGATAGGGAGTGCTGAAGACTGAAGGGAGAAATCACTCTGATGGGTTGAGGATGGAGGAACGTCTTGGAAGCTAGATGAACTCAGCTACGATGGTGGAGAAGGGGTTGGGGGTGGGTTGAATCGGACATCTGATTCGAAATCCAACATGCAATCCGTTTGCGCTTGCTGGATAGCAGGCTGAGATGTGGATTTGAAGTTGCTTTTAAGATGAGTGCAGGATGCTGATTGGCTTCATGGAGGTGCGGTTCGTAGCTGATTGGCTCACATCAGAGGCGGATCGGACTCTGATTGGAGGCAGGCGATGAGTTTCTTCGATTGAACTTGCGCCTTCAGCTTCATTTTATTGAAGGTGGTGGATAGTGGAGGATGAATAAACCAACAGTCTGTACGGCTGGAGCAGGAGGATGGTGATGGCAGAAACTGGCAGTTCAGCAGGTGAATACATGAAGGACCAGAGTAACAGCAGGACGTCAGGGTGAATACATGAAGGGCCAGAGTAACAGCAGGACATCAGGGTGAATACATGAAGGGCCAGAGTAACAGCAGGACGTCAGGGTGAATACATGAAGGACCGGAGTAACAGCAGGACGTCAGGGTGAATACATGAAGGACCGGAGTAACAGCAGGACATCAGGGTGAATACATGAAGGACCGGAGTAACAGCAGGACATCAGGGTGAATACATGAAGGGCCAGAGTAACACCAGGACATCAGGGTGAATACATGAAGGACCGGAGTAACAGCAGGACGTCAGGGTGAATACATGAAGGACCGGAGTAACAGCAGGACGTCAGGGTGAATACATGAAGGACTGGAGTAACAACAGGACATCAGGGTGAATACATGAAGGGCCAGAGTAACACCAGGACATCAGGGTGAATACATGAAGGACCGGAGTAACAGCAGGACGTCAGGGTGAATACATGAAGGACCAGAGTAACAGCAGGACGTCAGGGTGAATACATGAAGGACCAGAGTAACAGCAGGACGTCAGGGTGAATACATGAAGGACCGGAGTAACAGCAGGACATCAGGGTGAATACATGAAGGACCGGAGTAACAGCAGGACGTCAGGGTGAATACATGAAGGACTGGAGTAACAACAGGACATCAGGGTGAATACATGAAGGACCGGAGTAACAGCAGGACGTCAGGGTGAATACATGAAGGACCGGAGTAACAGCAGGACATCAGGGTGAATACATGAAGGGCCAGAGTAACACCAGGACATCAGGGTGAATACATGAAGGACCGGAGTAACAGCAGGACGTCAGGGTGAATACATGAAGGACCGGAGTAACAGCAGGACATCAGGGTGAATACATGAAGGACCGGAGTAACAGCAGGACGTCAGGGTGAATACATGAAGGACTGGAGTAACAACAGGACATCAGGGTGAATACATGAAGGGCCAGAGTAACACCAGGACATCAGGGTGAATACATGAAGGACCGGAGTAACAGCAGGACATCAGGGTGAATACATGAAGGACCGGAGTAACATCAGGACGTCAGGGTGAATACATGAAGGACCGGAGTAACAGCAGGACATCAGGGTGAATACATGAAGGACCGGAGTAACAGCAGGACGTCAGGGTGAATACATGAAGGACCAGAGTAACAGCAGGACATCAGGGTGAATACATGAAGGACCGGAGTAACAGCAGGACATCAGGGTGAATACATGAAGGGCCAGAGTAACACCAGGACGTCAGGGTGAATACATGAAGGACCGGAGTAACAGCAGGACATCAGGGTGAATACATGAAGGACCGGAGTAACAGCAGGACATCAGGGTGAATACATGAAGGACCGGAGTAACAGCAGGACATCAGGGTGAATACATGAAGGGACCGGAGTAACCAGGAACAGGCAGGTGAAGACATGAAGGACCGGAGTAACAGCAGGAACATCAGGTAATACATGAAGGACCGGAGTAACAGCAGACGTCAGGGTGAATACATGAAAGGACGAGTACAGTAACAGCAGGAGGAACGTCAGGGTGAATACAGTGTGAAGGACCGGAGTAACAGCAGACATCAGGGTGAATACATTGGAAGGACCGGAGTAACAGCAGGACATCAGGTGAATACATGAAGGACCGGAGAAACAGCAGGACAATCAGGGTGAATACATGAAGGACCGGAGTAACAGCAAGGAACATCAGGGTGAATACATGAGACCGGAGTAACAGCAGGACATCAGGGTGAATACATGAAGGACCGGAGTAACAGCAGGACATCAGGGTGAATACATGAAGGACCGGAGTAACAGCAGGACGTCAGGGTGAATACATGAAGGACCGGAGTAACAGCAGGACATCAGGGTGAATACATGAAGGACCGGAGTAACAGCAGGACGTCAGGGTGAATACATGAAGGACGGAGTAACAGCAGGACGTCAGGGTGAATACATGAAGGGCCAGAGTAACAGCAGGACATCAGGGTGAATTCTTGAAGGGAATTCAGGCTGGCAAGGAAAGGGTGAGGTGAGCAGTCATGAGCAGAAGTTAACAGATGATCCGACAGGGAAGGGCAAACTGAGGGAGGTTTAAATAGTAAAGCTGACAGGTGGATTGAGTTCTGGCTTGATTAGTGGCTGGCAGGTGTAGATGATTCCTGAGGTGGAGAGGAGACTGGAGTGTATGGAGGGTGAAAAGTGCCCTGAATATGTGCATGGTGCAGCAGACAAAGCTGCACCATGACAGTTTCTGCCACTAAGGAAGAGGAGACCTACCCTAAGCAGTCAAAGGTTCCCCTGGACTACCCCTTAAGCTCACCATACTGGTACTGGTATAAGCAGAACCACCGCCATTTAATCAAGCTTTAACAATAGGTCAATAATTGTTGCTTATTTTCCTAAATACCTCCTAGGAGAAAGCTTTAATGTTTCTAAAACAAGTCGCCATTGTTCTCACAAATACTTCTGGTTTTACAGCACTTTGAACACACAAGATGCCATTTAACTGTCTATTAAACATTGCTGGCTCTCACAGAAAAATACATCTCTTTGTCCAAAAGTAGTGTCAGAAGCCTCCTTCTTCATTTCAACCATCACCTTCTCAGCCTCAAGTGCCTCAAGGTGCATGGCCGTTGGCGGGCGCCGCCGACGATGGAGATGAGCACTCCTGAAATGGACCAGGAGCTTGGCCTCAGATGGCACCTGGAGCTTAGAGATTAGGAACCTCAAGAGCAGCTTCTGCAGCACCTCTAGTAACAACAGCCTGCACTCCATCTCAGGACATAGGCTGTCGAGCAACAGGTGTGGTTGAAGGAGCTCCAGAGGTAACCTGCGGACCTTCCAAAAACCCTGCGGCCCTGGATGCTTGGCGTCTAAACGAGGCGAACAAAAACCCAAATACTGACAGTGCTAATGCTCATAACACTATCGGACGATTGTGGAGCAAAACAAACATAAGCATCGTGTTTAAACAAACCATAATTATGTCTAACTTTTTAGTAGTAATGCTATTATGGAGGTTAATAGCGGCTAGTGCTAGCCAACATTCAGAGCTTATCTTAAAAGGGCCTTTTAGCTATATGTGGTACAATGCACCAACAGAATCTGGAGACACGATAATTCATCCGACACAGAGAATGAACATTTTAGAAGGTTTATTAATAATAAACTTGTGTTGGTGGAACTAGAACTGACTGGAAGAGCAGAGTGAGTGGCCGTGAACAACACAGTGCAAGTGATAATGCACTGAATAAAAGCCACCAACCTTTTCATATGCCCAGAGTTAGCACTGGCTCATATGATTGATCCCAACGGCTCCATTTGTGTGATTCAGATCCGAATCACAATGTTGTTATTATTTGGAGGTGTCTGGATATGGTTATTAGTTTTGCCATAAGGTTCACTTCTTCATGTTTTAGAAGATACAAAGAAAAACTTACAAGCTTAATTTTAGTATGTTACCAATGTCCTTCTCCACAGCCATTGTAAACTCTTTGTCTGCCCTCATATCCACAAACTAGGGCAGGGCAACGATTAAAATATTTAATCGCGATTAATCGCCCTGATTAATCGCAATTAATCGCATTGTATTTACAAACTCCAAGAATGAATTCAAAAGTAGTGTAAAGAGCACTTTTATTTTAATGTTCTGCTGCCATATGAACAAAAGTGTTGTAACATTTGTAGCACTTATCAGTAACACATATTTAGTGTAAAGCTCAACTTAAACATGTAAAACAAAAAATAGCAATAATAATAAATTAAAGCTTATTGCCACTGACAGGGAATTCTCTTTATGGGGAAAAAATCTACCAAAAACAGGCAATTTCTGAGGTAACAGCAGGGAGCAGCATTACCATTTTATGTTCAATACCAAAGTTTAACTTGGCAGTGGTTACAACTAACTTGTTTCTGTCATATTCCATGCTGGAAGAACTTTAAACTGAAATGCTTGCTAACTCGATATGCTTGCGTTTATTTGACGTTGACACGCGGTTTTTTTGTTGTTGCTTTCTCGCGTGCATATCCAACTTATTTTTGACAGAAACATGGAGGCAGCGAGTTGACGTTTGTTTGGGCGAGACTTCCGCCCGCTCACTTCCTGTCAGTGTTTAGTTATCTGAGAAGCGGCTCATGCGGCTACTTCGTCTCAAATTACTCGTCATTATGACTTCGAGGAAGACCGGGATCATTTGTCAGGTTAGAGGTTGTCATAGTAACGGGTGTAAAAGAAAGGTTTATGTGGAGCAGGAGTGTTTTAATCATCGACCGTGTACAAAAGCTGTGGATACGAGGCGCCCTACTTCATTCACCCTCAGCCGAAGAATGAGGAATCCGTTCGCCTGTGGTTAAAAAGCTTAAAATCTGAAGAAACCACCGAAGCGACCGTATGTTTTTTTCATTTTGTGGACAAAAGACCAACATAAGACCACATGACGCCAGAAAAGTGTCTGGGCTGCGAAGTTCCATAAAAAAACAAAACCAGGAGAGGTCAAGAGGAGAGGAGACAGGTAAGCTAATGTTTTGATATCCTCTCATAACATCAGTTAAATCCCAAACATTACAAACACTGACCAGCAATCTAATCACAACGAGCCAACAGCAAGTATGTTTCTGAATCAGATAATTCATCAGCCTACCTTCCATAAGTCGCCGCTGCATGACTGAAGGCTTTCCCTGGAGCCGCAGCATCAGAGCGCTCTGAGGTCTCGTAGAGCCGATTGATGCAGTCAGAATCCAGCAGCGTGAACGTCGGACTAGTTTTAGCTTGAACGGACATCAGCCTCCATGAACACCAGGTCATCCTTGTTGATATTTATTAACACCGATCCAACTCTTTCACTGCGGAGGTTCGCTTCGGTAAAGTCGCACAGCAGAGCCGTCCGCACCAAGTAACGACACAAAACAGGTTAAAATGTCCTCGTACGTTATATGAGGCCACTTCTTTGTATCATCCACTCACTCATGAATAGTTTGAAGCTGTGGCCCTGACCTGCCACTTCGATTGCTCTGCAAGTTTTGACACTGTTGCCGCGACAGTTGATCATTTCAGTCAAACTAATGTTATTTGGCCGAGGGAAGCGCTGAAACGGAAGTTCAGCACACACAAACGGAAGTTGGACAGACCTTCACAAAATAAAAGCATGTGAGCAACATGCGTTAACGCGCGTTAAAGAAAATATCGCCGTTAATAGTCTAATGAGTTAACGCGAAATTAACGCGTTAACTTGCCCAGCCCTACCACAAACACATCTTTTTAACAGACTGACCAGCCCCTCCCGATTATTTTGGGGGGAGGGGTGGGGGGGGGCAGACATCGAGGCTATAAGTCCTATCTGCTCCCAAACAAGGAGACTATTTTCCCAAGAGTCTTCATGAAGTAAGGCAGATGATCTCAAGAACCATAAAATAGCTTTCAGACCTTAAAACAAACACCATGTGAAGCTGTACATGTCTTTCCCTTCAGAGGGGCAACCCCCGCTTTCTTTCAAGACACAGTTTAGGGATTAAAAGGTAACTCTTATTGTTTTCCATAAAAATGCCTGATTAATTTAACAAGTAATCATATTTTTCCATAACAATCGCCACCGATCCCACCCACCCGGACAGTGCACTATTTGCCCCTCTCCTATCAGGTAAACGTTTCAGGAGCATCAAATCCAGCACAAGCAGACATATAAATAACTTATTTGCTAAAGCTGTAAGGGGAGAATGAGTCTGTACAAGAACAACATCCCGACTGTGAAAGCATATTTTTTGCACACTCTTAACCATCAGGAATGTTTCATTGCACAGTTTTCATTGCACAGTTCTGCATAATAAGGTTTACGTATATAGCACATTAGGTATAAGAACATTGCACAAGATTAACTACAAGCTCTAATGTATCAAAGAAGTTTCAAGTGAGTGATTCATCCAACACAATGGTATTTAGGTGGGACTGACTTTCTGAACTCGGTTCGAGTACTAGCAGACCACAAAGACTGTCTGCATGCGCTGATTAAAAAACACTGGTACATATTGTTCACTATGTTATTATTGTTAAGATATTTTTCTGGGATGAACCCGGACACAGCACGCACACACAGAGTCAGTTCTTATGAGTGAGTTTTATTGAATGGTGTGGAAGATGGATGATGAGACCAGAGTCTTTCAACAGACGGAGGTGTAGGGTGTAGAAACTGGCCGGCAGGAGGAGTGTGGAGAGACTGACCGGGAGGAACTGTGGAGCCGAACACTGGAGAGCAGAACATCTGAGTCGAGTGCTGGGGAGCAGAACATCTGAACTGTGCAGTGGAGAGCAGAACGTCTGAACCGTGCAGTGGAGAGCTGAATATCAGAGCCGTGCAGTGGAGAGCTGAACATCAGAGCCGTGTTCTGGAGAGCAGAACGTCTGAACCGTGCACTGAGAGCAGAACATCTGAGCCGAGCAGTGGAGAGCAGAACGTCAGAGCCGAGCACTGGAGAGCAGAACGTCTGAGCCGTGCAGTGGAGAGCTGAACGTAAGAGCCGAGCACTGGAGAGCTGAACGTCAGAGCCGTGCAGTGGAGAGCTGAACATCTGAGCCATGCACTGGAGAGCAGAACGTCTGAGCCGTGCACTGGAGAGCAGAACGTCTGAGCCGTGCACTGGAGAGCTGAACGTCTGAGCCGTGCACTGGAGAGCAGAACGTCTGAGCCGTGCACTGGAGAGCAGAACGTCTGAGCCGTGCACTGGAGAGCAGAACGTCTGAGCCGTGCACTGGAGAGCTGAACGTCTGAGCCGTGCACTGGAGAGCTGAACATCAGAGCCGTGCACTGGAGAGCAGAACGTCTGAGCCGTGCACTGGAGAGCAGAACGTCTGAGCCGTGCAGTGGAAAGCTGAACATCAGAGCCATGCAGTGGAGGGCTGAACGTCTGAGCCATGCACTGGAGAGCTGAACGTCTGAGAGTATCAGAGCCGTGCACTGGAGAGCTGAACGTCAGAGCCGTGCACTGGAGAGCTGAACATCAGAGCCGTGCACTGGAGAGCAGAACGTCTGAGCCGTGCACTGGAGAGCAGAACGTCTGAGCCGTGCAGTGGAAAGCTGAACATCAGAGCCATGCAGTGGAGGGCTGAACGTCTGAGCCGTGCACTGGAGAGCTGAACGTCAGAGCCGTGCAGTGGAGAGCTGAACGTCTGAGCCGTGCAGTGGAGAGCTGAACGTCTGAGCCATGCAGTGGAGGGCTGAACGTCTGAGCCGTGCACTGGAGAGCTGAACATCAGAGCCGTGCACTGGAGAGCAGAACGTCTGAGCCGTGCACTGGAGAGCAGAACGTCTGAGCCGTGCAGTGGAGGGCTGAACGTCTGAGCCATGCAGTGGAGGGCTGAACGTCTGAGCCATGCACTGGAGAGCAGAACGTCTGAGCCGTGCAGTGGAGAGCAGAACGTCTGAGCCGTGCAGTGGAGAGCTGAACGTCTGAGCCGTGCACTGGAGAGCAGAACGTCTGAGCCGTGCAGTGGAAAGCTGAACATCAGAGCCGTGCAGTGGAGAGCTGAACGTCTGAGCCGTGCACTGGAGAGCAGAACGTCTGAGCCGTGCAGTGGAAAGCTGAACATCAGAGCCATGCAGTGGAGGGCTGAACGTCTGAGCCATGCACTGGAGAGCAGAACGTCTGAGCCGTGCAGTGGAGAGCAGAACGTCTGAGCCGTGCAGTGGAGAGCTGAACGTCTGAGCCGTGCACTGGAGAGCAGAACGTCTGAGCCGAATACTGGAGAAAACAAACTGACGAAAAGTCTATGGGCTGACTGTAACAAAAACCAGGTTGAAAGGAGTCTTCAGGCTGACGGTAACAAAAACGGAGCTGACAAGAATACTGGCAGAGAACAGAGCGGGAGTGAACGCTATGGACCGGCGACGGGAACAGAAAGAGGTGAGTCTTATAAAGCGGTGGAAACAGGTGGAAGCAGTTGCGGGTTAATTGCAGCCTGCCAGGTGAAACCGATCAGGCTGCGCAGGAACAAGAGAGAGGGAGAGAGGCTCAGCATGCAGCCAATAAGCTGCATCCTGACAATTATGTTATGTTATTATTGTTTGTTGTGTGTATCCTAAGCTTGGACTATGTCCTGAAAAGTTTCACCACAGTATCACGTGGTAACAACAAAAAACCTTTTAATTCTTGATTCTAGATGTTTTTCCTTATTACGACATTTCTTTACTTTTTGGCTTCTAGTTAATTCTTACATTCATTTGCCCTTGGGGGTTTGTGTTTATTTTTTCAGTGAGATTATGTATTGCATTTGTAATAAAGCTAGAGTTGGAGATTTTTACTGATGTTTCCCCAAGTCCCTTTTTGAATAATTGTGCATATGCAAGACTGGCTTACCTTGCTCTTCAGCTCTTCAAGGGGATAGTGTCTTAAAAATCTCCCAAAACTAATTATTAAAAAAAAAAAAAATCTCCCAAATCCACTCTGGTCTTATTATTTCTACTGATGCCTTCCTCTTCTTCTCATAAACATAAACACAGTTTGCTTCATGCAACTCTCAGCCATGTGCAAAATCTACAGTGAGAGCAGTGTAGCTACATGAACAGCTAACGCTAACCTAGCAACCAACCTAAACGGACACATAAACACTAGAAGTGTGCATGCGCAGCCAGCAAGCAGAAACTATGCAGGAAGGAGCACGGACACTGGCGTTACATGAATTCATCAGGATGAATGGCATGAGGGACAACCAATAAATGTGGCAATACCCCTAGAACTTGAGAGACAGAGGGGAATGAAAGCAGGAACAAAAGACCTTCAGACCGAGGGGCCTGGATTGGTTGGAGTATTTACAGGCCTGCAGCTCCCACAGAAAACGACTTTTAAACTTTACTACTAACTTTACTACTTACAGAATGGAAGGATAGTTTTATCCAGTATTACAAAAAATGTTTCTGAGCAGGATTACCAACTATAGCTTTAAGCTCCATTCATGTTTATTTCAGTCTGCTCCCTCTACCAAAGCTCCAGACAGTTTACCTCATTTAATTCACCTGCTGCTTTTAATTAGGTTCAAGTCATTTCACCAGGGATTCTGCTTATTTATTCCAGCCTTCTCCAGTCACTCACTGCCAGATCATCAGAAAGCCATTGTGTGAGTAAACCTTCCAACATATCTTGTCTGCCTGCCTGTTTTTGTCCTTGAGTCAAGTTTCTGGATTTTCCCTGTTTGCCTCATTGGCTCTCTGATTCTGCAGATGACATTGGACTGCTCTGACCATGATTCCTGCCCAGCCCTTTTGTTCTTGTCTGCCTTCTCTTAGACTTAGACTTAGACTTTCTTTATTGTCATTTTGTATACACAGAGTGCATACAGAACGAAATTTCGTTTTCACACAGCTCAGAAAGATTGCAGTAACTCTACAGGAAACCTGACAGTGAATTACAGTACAGGATAAAGTGCAGTGATAAATCGCAGTCACTTACAGGATAAGTTTTCAATTGACTTCCGGATAAAGTGCAGCAGTGAACATTGAAATGTAAACAGTGTAAAACAAATGTAAACAAATATGCAGTTTGGTGCAGCAGTGATTTAAAAGTAGACAGTTGCATTGTAAACAGTTTTGCAGTACGTTTTTGCCTGCTATCTTCGCTGTGAGCAGCCTGCTCCAGTCCCATCTGTTTTTGTTTAAATGTCTTTATTTTTTACAATAGACCTTTAACATGGATCTCCGTGTCCGGCTTGAATATCAGGTTCTTTGATCTCCTGTTGGTATCAGACATTAGTTTGCAGGATAAAGGCTGGTGGGGAAAACGTAGTCAGTTCTGGGGTCATACTCCATGAGTCAGTCCTAGTCAGAGCTTTCCAGAAGGGAGAGACAAGGCGCCAGAGAATGGGTAACAGGAGGCACACCCTGAGCAGAGGTTTCTAAACAGGACACACTAGGGACAGGTCTGCGATCTAGGCTTGAGTCGGTCAAGAGGCAGGAGGGTCCAGGCAGGGGCAAAGGTAGACAGTCTTGGTCAACGGGCTACGCAGGAGGTTGATGTCCAGAACACAGAAGCCAACAGGGTGAGACAGGCAGGAGAAATAACAGGAATGAGACATGTTGAGATTAGGAAGGCAATCAAGGAAAGCTGGATGATTTACTCACTTGAAGGCTTTCAAGAATCTGGCAGTTACCCACATGGAGAACCTGGAATACATAGTGCTCCTCCCCAGGTGTAGTGAATCCACTAAATTGGGGCCGCTACAGATATAAGTGCTCAGACCTTGATGACCTGTGCAGAACAGGGACCAGGAGCAGCGCTTGACATCATGAGGACTGCAAACAGGGGCTTTTCAGGCAAGAGCAGATACAATCATTACAATTTGGTGTAATGAGCAGACCAGAAAATACAAACATTAATGTCCCATTTGTGTTGAAATAAAGTTTGTCATAACCTTAAAATACAACCCAAAACACATCAGCCTAACTTTATTTTAAAGATCACCAGTGAGTTGCTAAGCATGTTCACTCCAGGTCTTAATGTCAGTCAAACCTTAAAAACACAGAACATTTATTTGTCACCGTGACAAAATTTCTCTTTGGCCACTCTAGTTCACATTACACATAATGAGGCAAAAACTGACAAAAAGGCAATGAACAAGGGTGAAATCTTTTCTTTTATTTAGCATTCAGGAGAGTTACAGATGACAGATAATGAGGTAGTAGGGTGTAACGTAACAGTGGGGGTGATTTTAAAGTGTTGGACTTGTCATGTTTAACGAAGGATGAATCTGAATGAACACAATCACGGAGCCAATGATCAGTTAAGATTTTTATTGAAAAAATAGTGGTGTGAGCGGAGCTGATGTCGGCCGGCCGGGTTTTCAGGGTTCTGCTGAGGAAGGTTAGGAGAGGGATGAGCAACTGGAAGGTGCTGGTTTGAATGATGAAAATGATGAGGAATGCAGGGACTCACTGAGGACGTGGTTAGGTTTGGGCTTGGGAGGGTGATGTCCAGAAGTCTTGGTGGATGGTGCAGGTCCGGTAGTGTTCTCCAGGTGTGTTGTCAGAGGGTGGACAGGCAGGCGAGCTCAGGCAGGAGGGCTTACGCAGAGTATGGGTCTGAGGCTTCACAGATTGCAGGAAGCTGGCTAGGAACTCGGAGAAGTCTCCAGAATTATGTGGGTTTTGAGGAATGGTCTTGGCTTGGGAATCCAGGGTTCTAGGAGGAAGGAAGCAAGAGCAGCATTAGGTTCAGGTATCACAAGGGGTCAAGGCTAGGTGATCGGTCTGTACCAACGCGTGAGCGTTAACGAACATCACTGTGTGAGATTGCTGACCTCCTCCCTGTGGTGGGACTCGTCATTGTTGGAGATGAGACCCACTACAGTGGTGTCGTCCACAAGCTTCACCACTGTGTTTGTGGTGTGGGCAGCAGAACAGTCCTGGGTGAAAAGGGTGAAGAGGGCTGGACTAAGGACACAACCCTGTGGCGTTCCTGTGTTGAGAATCCGTGGAGCAGATTTGTGCGTTTCCCTATCCTGACCACCTGAGGTCTGTTTGTGAGGACGTCACTGATCCAGGAGCAGTGAAAACACATTAGAAATAAAGAATTATAAATCGCTGCATGATATACTAACTTTCCCTGTTCATATCTGCCAAACATCTGGTTTGTGCTCTATTCTGTCAACTTTGGGTTATCCGGAAGAGTTACTCCAGGGTGAAAGCTGGTGTTTGGGAGTCCAGGCCTGGGTGGATTTCTAGTGGACTGCTCTTGGCCTGCGCTTGGCGCTGTGGAGGCTGTAGTGTGCCAGATCAGAAGTGTTATGTTCGGCGTTGTGCTCGGACCCTATTATGTAGGCTGCTGGCATACTTAGGCTCTTCTGGGGTCTCTGCATAGGTCGAATTCCTCCAGCTGCAGGGACTGCTTCATACAGTCTCGGATCCGCTTTCATGCACAGGGTGAGAAAGATCACAAAAGCTGATTTCTGTAGTGGCTTGTTTCTTACTTCCACATCAGATTCCTGAGCAAACAGACTGTAGCTGCTTAGTACCTTCTACAGTCGGAGCCTATATTGGCATCTACTATGGAGACTCCAAGTGGGCAGTTCCCTGAGGTGTCTGGTTCCTACAGTCTCCTATCTCTTGTGGCTTTCAGCCTACAGTCTCACATTTATTTCCTTTCTGGCTAGACTTCAACAGGAGGAATACCTACACCATGTGAAAGTTGTGATGGCACAGACTATGTCATCACATGACTGTGAGTGTAATCAGGTGTGCCTTGACACAAGAAGAAGTGAAATATCTAGGAAACCTTGTTGGCCTTGGTCAAATCAAGCAATATGTTGAAAAGGTAAAAGTCATGCATGAAATCTTCAGGACAAAGAAGTAAATTAAGTAATTTTAGGGTTTAGTGGGTGGTATTAAAGAGTTACTTCCCCCTTTCTCAAATCTGGCAGCCCCTCTGGCCTAGATAACAAAAATATCCTCTTTTCAGATCAATTGGAATGATGACTGAACATGCCTTTGAGTCTTTAAAGAAACAGATTTTTCAAGCTCCTGTTTTGCAAAGCCCCAACCTTTTCAAGCCATTTGCTGTACAAGTGGACACTTCAAATGTTGGTCTTGGAGCCGTATTGCTCAGGAAGAAGCTGGTGAAGAGACACCTGTCATTTTCTTAGTAAGAAGTTATTTGACTGGGAGAAAAAGTACTAACCTTTCTGCAATCTGAATTTAATGCTATTTGTGCTTTCACAAACACATTAGAATCTATGTTGTTTCACTCATGTGTCAACTGTTTGTGACCGAACCAAATACGGTTCAGGCCAATCATGTTGCAGTATTATGGCTCATGGTGGTGAGGTGCTGAGCCCACCGCTGAACCAAAATGAACATGGCAATGCAGGAGGACGTAGATGCTGCCATCACATCTGTTTTGTCAGAATCTATGATTTCTCCTTAACTTGTTGTGATTTCATATCCTGCTTACAACATTTTCATCTGATACCATGGCTGGCTAAAAAACCTTTGGTACGTGGGTACTAATTAGCTCAGCTCTGCTGAGTGTCCTTGCTTTCCCCGAATGGATTCTATGGAAGACGGACCAAACTGATAATGTGCAGAATGTAGAGTGCTACATATTATCACTCTGTCCTCCCAGGTTAAAAAAAGTACACCACAGAAGACAAATCCACCGTTTTAAATGGCTTTTAATTTTAGAGATTAGACCAGTGTTTTATGTTTATTATTATATTATATTTGCTTTTAGTGTTTGATTTTATCTGGGAAGCACTTTGGCTGTAATAGTGTAATACAAATAAAAATTGACTGATTGGTTGAGTTACACATAATAAAGATTCTAGACTAATTTCTTTAGATTTTTTTATATTGGTGGATTACATTGTGATCTGTTGTAAAGTTCATGTTAACAACATTTTCTGAGAAAAACATTGTCCAACACATCATCTTGCTAATGAATAATTCATCATCACCCACAATGATCTCGAAGATCACAAAATGTCAGTTTCCATAGAGACATCCAGCAGATGTGAGGAGGCATATAAAGCAGCTAGAGAGCAAAGGCACCCAGAGCTGAGCTGCTGCTCTGGTCTGCAGCAATGGAGGAAAGTCAACTGTGTTTTCCTCAGATGTATAACTCCTCCTGCAGGAGGCCAAAGCGTCCGTACTTTGAGGTCATGCTGGTTTATACTGTGCTGTCTTTTATTTCTATCCTCACTGTGATTCTTAACCTACTAGTTATTATTGCCATTACTCACTTCAGGTGGGACACTTTTCAGATTTTGCAGTTTACTCTCACACTGTTGTACTTCATTTATTATGTGATGTGATAATTAACAGCATGTGTGTCTGCTCTTACTTCACAGGCAGCTTCACACTCCCACCAACGTCCTCCTCGTCTCTCTGGCTGTCTCCGACTTCCTTGTTGGTCTCCTCATGTTCTTTCAGATTATTCTCATAAACGGCTGCTGGTTCCTAGGAGACATTATCTGTGTTTTGTACCAGTATCTGGCTTATACTATCACTGCAGCCTCGATAACGACCATGGTGCTGATATCTGTAGACCGTTATGTTGCCATTTGTTATCCTTTGCAATACTCCACTAAAATGACACCAAAGGTAGTTAAGTTCCTT
The DNA here is from genome assembly GCF_011125445.2 of Fundulus heteroclitus. Lineage (NCBI taxonomy): Eukaryota > Metazoa > Chordata > Actinopteri > Cyprinodontiformes > Fundulidae > Fundulus > Fundulus heteroclitus. Next base: position 122,099 of record NW_023397121.1, read on the forward strand.
GTTTGCCTGTGTTGGTCTGGTTCTATGATATTTCAGTGTGTGATCCTGAAGGACGACCTGCAAAAGCCAGGCAGATATAACTCCTGTTATGGCGAGTGTATCATTGTCGTTAACTACATTGTGGGATTTATTGATATGACCTTGAACCTGATTCTCCCCATCACTGTTATTGTAATTCTGTATCTGAGAATATTCATGGTGGCGGTGTCTCAGGCCCGTGCGATGCGCTCTCACATTGCGGCTGTTAATCTCCAGGGTCCCTTAGCCAGGATGAAATCTGAGATGAAAGCAGCTCGGACTCTTGGTGTTGTTGTTGTTGTGTTTCTTCTGTGCATGTGCCCCTATTTTTGTGTTGCTCTCACAGGTCAGGACCAGTTGCTTAATGCATCATCTGCAACGTTTGTAATATATTTAATTTACTTTAACTCCTGCCTAAACCCTATTATCTATGCCTTTTTCTATCCCTGGTTCAGAAAATCTATAAAACTTATTGTGACACTTAGTATAATGCTGCCTAACTCCTGTGACATGAATGTGATGTAGAGAGATAGTGATACAACATATTGGCCTGTTTATTCTATTTAGTAATATTCTCTCAGGCCACCCACATTTTATTGTTTATTGTCTAGTGTTGCAGATTTAGTCAGCCACAACCTTTTAGTGAAGCTTAGCTGTAAGCAATACTTTCATTGGGCTGGCATAGAAACTGCTTCCTATCGCTGTTGACTACCTGATAGAAACTTTTGTTTGTAGGTAATCTTTAAAGGCATAAATTTACATATCAATCTAGTCACACAGCATGTTTATGAATGTTGCCTATGGTTAAGCAAATAAGATAAAATGGGTTTATATACGCCCTGCGACAGACTGGCGACCTGTCCAGGTGAACCCCGCCTCTCGCCCAGTGAATGCTGAAGATTGGCACCAGCACCCCCCCCCCTCCCCCATGAGGGATTAAACGGGTCAGAAAATGAATGAATGGGTTTATATACATCACAGTAAAACACATACTTGCATGTATATGCCTCACATGCAAGGTGTAGCATTCAGTTTAAAAAATGTATGAAGTTGAATTGTTGTGCTCTAGTGTCTAACACAAAAATAAATTATTGCCTGTGTTTTAATCATACATGCTCTACTAACATGCAGTTTCTACACCTTCAGAAAAAAACTGTTTTATATACACATCAGTTCAGTAAAGAAATAGTTCAATTCAATTCAATCTTATTTATATAGCGCCAATTCATGAAACGTGTCTGTAAAAGCACTTTACAAAGTCAAATTCAATCAGATTATACAGATTGGGTCAGATTGGTAAAATAAATTCCTCTCTAAGGAAACCCAGCAGGTTGCATCAAGTCTCTCCAAGCAGCATTCACTCCTCCTGAAAGAGCGTAGAGCCACAGTGGACAGTCGTCTGCATTGTTGATGGCTTTGCAGCAATCCCTCATACTGAGCATGCATGAAGCGACAGTGGAGAGGAAAACTCCCCTTTAACAGGTTGATGTGCCCACATGTACAGTTGAGTTTTTGTATCTTGGATTTTGCTATTAAATCAACTGTTGTTCTATTGGCTCATATTTTGTTTTAGTAAAAGTCTTCCCCATCCTTTGATAGAAGGTTTCTGTCGGGTCTCAATGACATCACCCTGCCCTGCTTGTGCAGGACAGGTAGATATTTGAGCATTGTGCTTCTGGCTGTACCTTCTCAGTCATTATCCTGTTGATATTGTTTGTAGTGTTATCTGTAGTATTGACAACTTATTATTTGATGACTTACTGACTTAAGAATAAAATCACCCTTTCCTTTTAGATGGAACATTTTGCAAGTTTATACCTGTAACTTACAGCTAATAATGTAACGAATAAAGTATGTGATTGGTGCACAGAATTATTTGAATGAGTATCAATGGCTATAATTCCTTATTGCATTTCTTTAAGTGTTCCAAAAAAAAAAAGTAAAAAACAAAGCAACTGGACTTGTTTTCCGTAGTTAAAGACGTTTCGCTTCCTCTCCAGGAAGCTTTCTCAATTCAAAAAGCCTGGAGTAATGTGGAGTACCAAGCTTTATACTACTGCCAAACAAAGGTCTGTAATGGCTTAGATAACATGCAACATTGAACAGAAACTGGACCACCCCTTAGTAATGGGCGGTCGTTAAAGTCATTAAGCCAGCAGATTAGACCATAACCATAACTGAGCATGCCAGATCTGCTGGAATCCTGCTGTCTGATACTAGAGAGAATCAGATGTAAAGACTCAGTTTATTCCCATAGAATATGAGAATTGACTGAGGTTTGAGTTTTTCATCACATCTTAATGCTATCTGAGCAAACTTAATTAATTGTTAGTCCTGATTGCAGAAAGAAAAATTCAGCCTTTTTGTCACAATTTTGTTGTGGATGAACCCGGACACAGCACGCACACACAGAGGAGTTCTTTAAGACAGTTTATTGCAGGTGAATGGTGGTGACATGGAGAACCAGAGTTTGTTACCAGACGAAGGTGAAGGATGCAGGAGCTGGCTGGCAGGTACAGAGTCCAAAAAACATGAGCAATAATCCAAAGCCAAAGTGGAGCTGGGCTGCTGCGGAACGAGGAACGAGACCAAGACGAAGTGACCAAAAATAGCAGAGCAGCCAAACAAAAACCAAACCTGATGAGACAGGAAACAAGGCGGGGAAACGGGAGCAGACAGGCATGATGGTCAGGAACAAACAGTACGAGCCAGCGACTAACAACAACAAACAAGGTGAGCTTATAAAGGGAGCCTGACAAGGTGAGTAGACTAAGGACTAATTAGTGTCCCGACAGGTGGGACTAATTGCTGAAGGAGGGTGAGCTGAGTGAACTGCACAAATGACAAGAAAAGAAACCAGACAAAACCTAAACCATGACTCTTTTCATGTTCATGTGATAAAGCCATGGTCCATGGGCGTGGTGCAGTGGTGCAGTGTTTAGCGTACCCCACCCACGTACAGAGGCCTTAGTCCTCCATGCGGCTCAACCAGGTTTGAATCCGACCCGTCGTCCTTTGCCACATGTCTCTCCCCCTCTCTCATACTCCCTTTCCTGTCAGCCTACTGCATGAAAAATGAGCCACTAGTACCTTAACAACCTCAAAAAAACAAAAACATGGTTGATCAGAACACATCCAATGGGACGTGCCATTTTGACTGCTTGGCCAATTAATGTTATTAAAGCAGATAAAAGAGCCATTGATATGAAGACAGCATAGAAAACCTCAGTGCATGGCTCTCCTTCATGTTTTTGATGCTTTATCTTTAAATGAATGTGTTGTGTGGATTGTGTTCACCACAGGCTCCTGGTTATGGCTGCTCAGTACCTGATGATCAACCATTCCAGGCTGTTTTCCACACATCCTGGGTCCTTCCTTATGCAGCAGACCTCAACCTCTGCTGGGATTATTGCCTCCTCTGTCCTCCAGTAGAGTTCTCTGAACCCATTGGTAGGACTTCTATGGCTTATGGGGCATTGCATTGACATGTTGCAGAGACGTGTTCTTTCCTGATGTTCTTCTAGAACACCTGAGAGATTGATTCAGCAGGTGTCATCTTCCTGTTTCTTCCTGATTGATGGTCTGCTTGGTTCACATGCTGCACTTTGAACCATCCATGCATTAAGCTCCTCATCACTTTCTTTCATATCTGCAATTAAGGCTTGGTCTACTAATTAAATTATTTGAATGAATTAATTTGAATGTGCTGGAGACATAAATATCTTTGCTAACTTCATGTAGCTTCATACTGTTCAGCCGTCATGGCTGTCTATGGTCATGATTACTGCAGGCATATTCTGCGTCTAGTGAGTGATGAAGAAAAATGGGAAACAATGAAAACTGGGAAAAAACAAAACAGCAAGAGTTTCAGACCAAAACAGGAAATGTAAAGTAAACTGACACAGGTTAAACCTTAGGAGGACTGTTTTAGATTAAAATTGTTACTGACTGTTTCAGACAGGCTGATGATGCTGCTGACTTTTCCAAAAGTACCACAGAAATGTTTCCTACCATCCATATGCTGATGATATCCAGCTGTATTTCTCTCTTCAACATCCGAGACTTTTCAACATCTTAAATATACCCAGTCTGAACTGGGTATATTTAAGCATCAAGCTGGTGTCTTAGCGCTCCACCAACATGTTCTTTGGCAAGAAGAGGGAGCCAGTGAGTCAGAGTTAAGGTTTCAATGAAGTATCTTTAGCACAATATGAATTAAAGGTATCTGAAGTTTTTTTGTGTGTTTTCTTTAAAAGCTAAAACACAAAACAATTATCAGGAAAAGCATGCCCCCAGTCCAGGATAACGTTGTCCTTGGTTTCTAATCATAGGATGCTTAAAATTTCCACTGTGTGACGTCTATGTTTGTCAGAAATCAAAACGTGGCTGTACAACAACTATCTCCAGTTAAAGGAAACAAAGCTGAAGCCCTTGTTATCTCTCCTGATAAAATTCCTATAATCAGGCAGCATCTCACTTCTTCTTTAACCTCTGAATGGGGGTGTCATGTTTCACAATTCCTTATCCTTTGACAATCATTGTAAATCAATAGTAACTGCTTTTATCATTTAGGGAATATTTCAAAATTAAGAACATCCATGTTACACATTGAACTAGAAATGATCGCTCATGCTTTTATGTCTTCCCATTGCAATAAGCTTTTTAATTTAAATAAAGCCTTCTTGACCCGCTTTCAGTTAAAATGCTGCAGGAAGGCTGCTGACCTCTGACCACATATGCTGATGACCTCTGGGCACATATGCTGCTGACCTCTGACCTCTGACCACATATGCTGCTGACCTCTGACCTCTGGGCAAATATGCTCCTGACCTCTAACCTCTGACCACATATGCTGCTAACCCCTGACCTCTAGGCACATATGCTGCTGACCTCTGACCTCTGGGCAAGTTTGCTGCTGACCTCTGACCTCTTGGCACATATGCTGCTGACCATCATCATCATCATCATCATCATCATCATCATCATGACCATCATCACCATCATGACCATCATCATGACCATCATCCTCATGACCATCATCATCATCATCATCATCATGACCATCATCCTCATGACCATCATCATCATCATGACCATCATCCTCATGACCATCACCATCATCATCATCATCATGACCATCATCCTCATGACCATCATCATCATCATGATGACCATCATCCTCATGACCATCATCCTCATGACCATCACCATCATCATCATCATCATGACCATCATCCTCATGACCATCATCATCATCATGATGACCATCATCCTCATGACCATCACCATCATCATCATGACCATCATCCTCATGACCATCATCATCATCATGACCATCATCATCATCATCATCATCATGACCATCATCCTCATGACCATCATCATCATCATGACCATCATCATCATCATCTTCATGACCATCATCTCTTTTTATCAGAATGATGGAAATAAATGAAAACAATAAATGTTCTAGAAGAACAGGTCAGAGAGGGAATAGTCTCATGGTGCAGTGGTGTTGGTACTGAAAAGGACATTTAAGGTCCTGGGTTCAAATCCTGCTAATTCTTACCAAGTTTATTTTATTAGAATGATGAAAATAAATGAAAACAATAAATGTTCTAGGAGAACAGGGCAGAGAGGGAATAGTCTCATGGTGTAGTGGTGATGGTGGTGGTACTGAGAAGGCTGTTTCTGGTTCTAAGGAAAGAAATGAAAACAATAAATGTGCATGGAGAACAGGCTAAAGACCATATGGACTCATGGTGCAGTGGTGTTGGTACTGAAAAGGAGATTTAAGGTCCTGGGTTCAAATCCTGCTGATTTCAACCACGTTTATTTTATCAGAATGATGGAAAGAAACGAGAAATAAATATGCTAGGAGAACAAGCTAAAGAGTGCAAGGACTCATGGTGCAGTGGTGATGGTACTGAAAAGGAGATTTAAGGTCCTGGGTTCAAATCCTTCTCATTTTAACCAGGTTTATTTTATCAGAATGATGAAGATAAATGAAAACAATAAATGCACTAGGAGAACAGGGCAGAGAGGCAATAGTCTCATGGTGTAGTGGTGGTGGTACTGAGAAGGCTGGTTCTGGTTCTGAAGGTCCTAGGGTCGAATCCTGCTAGTTCTGACAAAGTTTTATCAGAATGATGGAAATAAATGAAAACAATAAATGCACTAGGAGAACAGGTCAGAGAGGGAATAGTCTCATGGTGTAGTGGTGATGGTGGTGGTACTTAGAAGGCTGTTTCTGGTTCTGAAGGTCCTAGGTTCAAGTCCTGCTAATCCTTACAGAGTGTTATCAGAATGGTGGTGGATAAAGTAAATGTGCAAGGGCAATAGGTTAGAGAGTGACTGGTGGTAGTTAGATGGTGTAGTGGTGATGGTACAGATTGATGTTCAAGGTCCGTAGAACAGGTTAGAGAGTGTTGTTGTTGGCACTAAGAAGGTTATTCACATTGGTGAGGGTACAGAGACTGATGTTCTGAAGGTAAAGTAAATGTGCTAGGAGAGCAGGTTAGAGAGTGGTGTTGGTAGTACTCCGAAGGGTCAGGTGAGTTAGTGGTGCTGTATCTGGTTCATATCCTGCCTGAGCCTGGATCAAGCCTCCCTCTGTGGTGTGTTGGGGAGGGGCTGTGCCTGAACTACATGTCCAGGGTGAAGGAGGGGACAGTCCCCCTCTCCAACCCACCACAGAGGGAGGCTTGATCCAGGCTCAAAGCTAGGTGCTAGGAGAACAGGCTAGAGAGTGAATGGTGTAGTGCTGCAGAGAGGGTTATGCAGAAGTTCAGAATGGTGATGGGAGGGAGGACTGAAGGGCCTCTTTAATCCTGGGTTTTGATGGAGGAGAAATAAATGTGCTACCAGGAAATGGTGTAGACCATAACTGAGAATTTTGTTATGGTGAGGCTAATTGCATTTGGTGCTAAATGAAAAGGTTAGAGAGTAGTCAATGGTAACTGTGTAAACTAAGTGGTGGCAGTGTAGGGTTGGTTCCATTAGTGGTGCTGCATCTGGTACAACTCCTGCCTGACCTTGGTTCAAACCTCCCTCTGTGGTGGGTTGAGGATGGGACTGTCCCCTCCCTCACCCTGGACATGTAGTTCAGACACAGCCCCCTCCCCAACCCACCACAGAGGGAGGTTTGATCCAGGCTCAGGTAGGATTTGTACCAGATGCAGCACCACTGATGGAACTAACCCTACACCACCTTCCAACATCTGACTCTCTACAACACCACACACAGTCTTACTACCACCACTTATTTACACATTTACTTTACTCACCAGCACTCTGATAACACCCTGCACTGATGGAACTAACCCACTACAACACAGGCCCTGCTAACATCTGTCTCTCTACAACACCACACACACAGTCTTACTACCACCACTTATTTACACACCACCACTCTGATAACACCCAGCACAACACAGGAGTATCTGTCTCTATACAACACCACACACCATCTAACTACCACCAGTCACTCTCTAACCTGTACCCATTGCACATTAACTTTATCCACCACCATTCTGATAACACTCTGTATGGACTAGCAGGACTTGAACCTAGGACCTTCAGAACCAGAAACAGCCTTCTCAGTACCACCACCATCACCACTACACCATGAGACTATTCCCTCTCTGCCATGTTCTCCTAGTGCATTTATTGTTTTCATTTATTTCCATCATTCTGATAAAATAAACTTGGTAAGAATCAGCAGGATTTGAACCCAGGACCTTAAATCTCCTTTTCAGTACCAACACCACTGTACCATGAGTCCATACACTAGCTTGTTCTCCTAGCATATTTATTTCTCGTTTCTTTCCATCATTCTGATAAAACTTTGTGAGAACTAGCTGGATTTGAACCTATGACCTCTAGAACCAGCCTTCTCAGTACCACTGCCATCACCACTACACCATGAGACTATTCCTTCTCTGCCGTGTTCTCCTAGAACATTTATTGTTTTCATTTATTTCCATCATTCTGATAAAAACATCTTTTCCAGAACTAGCAGGATTTGAACCTAGGACCTTCAGAACCAGAACCAGCCTTCTCAGTACCACCACCATCACCACTACACCATGAGACTATTCCCTCTCTGCCCTGTTCTCCCAGCGCATTTATTGTTTTCATTTATTTCCATCATTCTGATAAAATAAACTTGGTAAGAATCAGCAGGATTTGAACCCAGGACCTTAAATCTCCTTTTCAGCACCATCACCACTGCACCATGAGTCCATAAACCCTTTAGCTTGTTCTCCCAGCACATTTATTGTTTTCATTTATTTCCATCATTCTGATAACAAAACTTTGTCAGAACTAGCAGGATTTGAACCTATGACCTTCAGAACCTAGAATGAAGTCCTCAGTACCACCACCATCACCACTACACCATGAGACTATTCCCTCTCTGACCTGTTCTCCTAGCACATTTATTGTTTTCATTTCTTTCCATCATCCTAATAAAATAAACTTGGTTAGAATCAGCAGGATTTGAACCTAGGACCTTCAGAACCAGCCTTCTCAGTACCATCACCACTACACCATGAGACTATTCCCTCTCTGGCCTGTTCTCCTAGCACATTTATTGTTTTCATTTATTTCAATCATTCTAATAACAAAACTTTGTGAGAACTAGCAGGATTTGAACCTAGGACCTTCAGAACCAGAACCAGCCTTCTCAGTACCATCACCACTACACCATGTGACTATTCCCTCTCTGCCCTGTTCTCCTAGTGCATTTATTGTTTTCATTTATTTCCATCATTCTGTTAAAATAAACTTGGTTAGAATTAGCAGGATTTGAACCTATGACCTTCAGAACCTAGAATGAAGTCCTCGGTACCACCACCATCACCACCACACCATGAGACTATTCCCTCTCTGACCTGTTCTCCTAGCACATTTATCCGTTTTTCTCTCTGATGTTAAAACCTTGCAAGACTTCAGAGGATTTGAACTCAGGACTCTCAGAACTTTGAACACCAGTCTCTGTACCATCAATATCACCAGTACACCATGAGACCATAACCACTCTATCCACCAGATCAGAAACATAAAGACTGGGTGAACTACATCAGAATTTAAACTCTGGATCATTGGAACTGCCAGCTAGATTCTCTACCTGCTGACCTACCAAGGAAACTTGGTGGAGTGATGGTCTAGTGGTTAGAGCATTGTACTTGCATCCCTTAACTCCTGATTACTCCCCAGGTGCTGCACAGGGGCAGCCCACTGCTCCCCATGGGGATGGGTTAAATGCAGGGAACAAGTTTCATTGGGATGTATGTTGCAATGACAATAAAGATTATTATATTAACCTAATCATTTATCACATTTACCCTGAAAGAGATTAAGTTTAAGTTCTGATAATATAAGCCATCACACCATAAGATTGTTCATACGACTGACTGTTCTAGTCTGTACATTCAGGATTCATGGTGGAAAAAGAACTGGCAGAACGGTTTTATCTTCATAGGGAGATAAATGTTCATTGTTCCTGGTTTCCCTCCCTCCTCAGAATGATGATCTGGACATACGTCGTCCTATAAAACAAGAGAAATTTAAACATGGAGGATGTTTCTGTGAGGATGTCATCTGGCAAACAGCAATTATTTACTTTTTAACAAGATCTTAATGCAAAGAACTTATTTAGGATTTCATACTAAACCTTTATTTAACCAGGAAAGTCACCATTGATAATCTGTTATTAAGGAAGAACTGCCAAAAATGAAAAACTATTGTAAAACATGTTATATACCATATTTTCCAGACCAAAAGGTGCACCGGGTTATAAGGTGCATTAAATATTCTCACCAGGTGTGTAATATCTCTCCTCCACGTCCACAGCTCTCTATCGTCTCTATCAGGAGGACAGAGTAGCTGGACTACACTGCCCTGTTTCTACCATAAGGCCAAATTAAAACTTTATATTGAATTAATTTACTAGGTTTATTTACTGACTGCTGCAGACAGGCTGATGATGCAACTGGTTGGTACAGCATTACTGATGATGGTGTTACTGACTGTTTCAGATTAAAAATGTTACTGACTGATGCAGAAGAGCTGATGATGATGATTTTACTGACTGTTACAAAAGTAATAAATCAATCATTGTAAATCAATATTCCGTCACTGCTTTTATCATTTAAGGAATGCTGGTGAAGATTCTCAGTCATCCAGATCATGGTCATTCCAAACTGAGTAAAAACCAAAACAACTGGACTACAGAAAACAAGTCCACTTGTTTTGTTTTTTATCATTTAAGGAATATTTCTGAATTAAGAGCATCCATGTCACAGATTGAACTAGACACAATGACTCATGCTTTTATTTCTTCCCGTTTAGACTGTTGCTGTAGTCTTTTTAACAGTTTATATTAATCCTCCTTGGTGAGTCTGGTCCGCATTGCCGGCAGTAAGTCGGACTCGTTTCCGGTGAGAGTTGGACTCCGCCAAGGTTGCCCTTTGTCACTGATTCTGTTCATAACTATAATGGACAGAATTTCTAGGCGCAGCCAAGGTGTTGAGGGGATCCGTTTTGGTGGCCTTAGGATTGCGTCTCTGCTATTCGCGGATGACGTGGTCCTATTGGCTTCATCAGGGCGTGATCTACAGCTCTCACTGGAGCGGTTCGCAGCCGAGTGCGAAGCGGCCGGGATGAAAATCAGTGCCTCCAAATCCGAGACCATGGTCTTGAACCGGAAAAGGGTAGAGTGCCTTCTCCGGGTTGGGGAGGATGTGCTGCCCCTAGTGGAAGGAGTTCAAGTATCTTGGGGTCTTGTTCACGAATGAGGGGAAGGATGGAGCGGGAGATCGACAGGCGGATTGGTGCAGCGTCTGCTGTGAAGCGGGCGCTGTACCGATCCGTTGTGGTGAAGAGAGAGCTGAGCCAAAAGGCGAAGCTCTCGATTTACCGGTCGATCTACGTTCCTACCCTCATCTATGGTCACGAGCTTTGGGTCGTGACCGAAAGAACGAGAACCTGGATACAAGCGGCTGAAATGAGTTTTCTCCGTAGTGTGTCTGGGCTCTCCCTTAGAGATAGGGTGAGGAGCTCAGTCATCCGGGGAGGACTCAGAGTAGAGCCGCTGCTCCTCCACGTCGAGAGGAGCCAGTTGAGGTGGCTCGGGCATCTGGTCAGGATGCCTCCTGGACGCCTCCCTGGTGAGGTGTTCTGGGCACGTCCCACCGGGAGGAGGTCCAGGGGAAGACCCAGGACACGCTGGAGGGACTATGTCTCCCTGCTGGGAACGCCTTGGGGTTCCTCCTGAGGAGCTGGCCCAAGTGGCTGGAGAGAGGGACGTCTGGGCCTCCCTACTGAAGCTGCTACCCCCGCGACCCGACCCCGGATAAGCGGAAGAAAACAGACGGACGAAGTTCGTTAGTTAAGTCTGTATTTTCTGAAGTTGCAGAAATAGACTTCGAAAGGTGAAATCAAAGATGTGAGTAATATATTTTTTTGGAAAACTGTCCTATTACTACCTGCTGGACCAGTCCCATACATTATTATCCTGGAAAACCTTCCAAAAAGATTACTATATAGCAGGGGTCACTAATTAAAAATCAGCGGGGTCCTAATAAAGAAAATCAACAACCAGTAATGGTCCTGATGCATTTTTTTATTACAATCCGTTACTTTAAACTGTATTTAACACTGATATAAAATGTTTATGTATCCACCTTATACATTGACTTTTTAAACAAAAAAATAAAATAAAAATAGAAAGTTTTTCTATTTTAAAATCCAAAGTGCTTTTTGAAATAGAGAACCACAATCTTTCACAGTTTGGTATATAGACAATTTCTTGACTTTCACATCTTCTATAAAACAACTGAACTTTTTTTAATTTCTTTTTTTATGGCTTAATGAGAGAAGTGAGCTTTAGGCTGCCCTGCAAGGATTTTAAACCTGGGTTTGATTGGCAGCAAAGCCAACCTCAGGCACATATCGAGGTGCTCATTCGTTCTGCGCCTTTAAATCAGCTATTTTCTCCGTATGTATGAGCAAGCAGATATGTTTGGGAACGCTCCGGAGGGCTTTGCCATATTAACAAGTGAAGTTAGCACAGGGGTTGAAGTAAAAATAATGTTTGACTGAAAAACATTTTCTCGCCAGCCCATATATTCCATATAAAGATTTTTCCACCCAGCCCATATATTCCCGGGCCGTGGACATCATACCGCATTAGTTGGCTCACTTGCTTAGTGTGCAAAGTCAACCAAATCTGGTACTTTTAAAATATCCATTGAAAATTCCTGTATCTCTGCCACCTTTCAGCTTTAAAGCCTTTGTGTCATCCTGGACAGCCTCTCCTTCACTTTCCACATCATCATCTGGGTTACTTTCATCTATGCAGCATCAAGTTCTTCCTTCACACTTTTGACAAACTGGTCCACAGTCCACTTTACAATTCCAGCTCCCTTTCCTCTCTGTCCTCCAGAAACTCCAGCTAGTACAAAGACAGCAGCTTCATCATTACATCATCTACTTCACACCTGTACATCAACTCCACTGGCTCCCTGTCACATTCAATATATACCAATATTATGATCATACAAGACAAACACAGCCTTGGACAATGCAGGACACGTCACCAACGTTATCATGATATAATACATTTTAATTTGACTCAGATTGCAGAGGACAATAATAAGTCTCTGCTTTGACCGTTATGTTCACCAATTAATCATTACAGTTTATAAAAAGGCATGATTTAACTTTTTTGAAGTTTAATAAAATGGTTATATTTTAGCCCAGTGACTGGAGACCTGTCCAGGATGAACCCTGTGTCCACGCTCCACTTTAACTTCATAAAAAAAAACTCTCTGAGAATCGCCTTTCTCTGGCCTCACCCAGTTAGAACCGTTCTCCAGTCCATGTTGTAGCTGAAGTTTATTTGTTTTATCTTTTGATGTAGTTTTCTTAACAATCTGTAAGCATCAAAATCCTTGTCATTTTATATAGTGTCCTGGAGCGCAGCTGCTCATCAGGTGATCACTGCTGCATACCGACAGCAGATGCAGCTCTGCCTTCTTTGTTTCTGAACAGCACAGGTTTTTTCTTCTTTTACTTTTTCTGAATCGAACCCAGTCAACTGCGGGACATCGTTTCACTTTCCGACTCTTGTTCTTCAAGGGTCATGCTAAATTAGCCTGAGCTAGCGCGTTACTCCTCTTTGTGTTTAAATAAAACATAATAGCGAATCACGAGGAGATCCCTGGTTGGTCGCCGTGTTTATCAGCGAGGGAATAAACGCTGACAGGCCACAGGTGGAAATAATTCATTGATTGACTGCAGGAGCAGCGACAGAAACACTTACCGAGGGAAGTCGTTGTCAGCTGTTCTATCCGCTGAAGCTTTCTGACCTGCTGGTTCGCATTAATCCAAAGAAAACCTTTGACCACCGCTACGTTCATTCATACCATCTGTGGCCAGTTTAAAATGCTCTCCCAAAAGGTAAAATGATGAACACCGATAGACCTCAGACTGGCAATGTCCGCTTTGGAAAGACCCGCCCTACTCTCTTTCTAATTGGCTAATGCTACGGCTCTGCCTAGTTTCATTGGTTGAGGGCAGCTTCAGATTATAACCTTGAATAAAAAGTCTAGACGGGACTTTTTGCAATTTCAAAATGACGGTTCGGAAAATGGATGGATGGATGGACGGTAATCCATCGCAGCGACAGAGAACTTTAACCCCTGAGTTAGACACTGTCGTTGGATAACATGCAGTAATATATAAATGTTTTAAATTAGGTTGGGTCCGGATGCGGACCCTGGTCCGCTAATTTGTGACCTCTGCTATACAGGCTTGGAAGATTTGCTATTGCATAATGAAACATTTCTTGAACTAATTCCTAGATGTTTTTATTATATGTTGTAGGGATGGATTTTGGAATTTTTGAACATAAACCCGGTTCTGAAGTCCTTTCACTAAGACTAAGAACGTAGAGAACATGGACCTGGTTCTGAAGTCCTTCCACTAAGACTAAGAACGTAGAGAACATGGACCCGGTTCTGAAGTTCTTCCATGGCTCCCTGGATCTCAGAAAATAGACTTTAAAATCCTTCTGTTATCTTCTGTAATCCCTGAATTAGCACCTAAATACATCACAGACTTGTTATCAGGGCATCAACCATCCAGACCACTCAGGTCTTCTGGCTCCAGCCTGCTCTGCAGAACCAGAACCAGAACAAGAACAAGAACCAAAATCAGAATCAGAATCAAGTTTAATCGCCAAGTAGGTTTGCACATACAAGGAATTTGATTTGGTGTTGATGGTGCAGACAAGAATAAGAATACAATAAAATAAAATAAAATTTAATAAAATGTATATATACAGAAGCTATATACACTCAGTAAACTGTGTGTTAATGTAAAGCAGAAGCTTGTAGTCCTGAACGGGGGAGAGAGTCAGTGTCCAGAGTCACAGGCGGCTCTTGGCCTTGTTCATCAGGCTGGTAGCAGATGGAAAAAACTGTTCTTGTGGCGTGAGGTTTTGGTTCTGGTCCTGATGGAGCGCAGCCTGTTCTGGTTCTGGTTCTGATGGACTGCAGCCTGTTCTGGTTCTGGTTCTGATGGACTGCAGCCTGTTCTGGTTCTGGTTCTGATGGAGCGCAGCCTCCTGCCAGAGGGAAGTGACTGAAATAGTCTGTGACTGGGGTGAAGGGATCAGCCACAATCTTCCTGCAGCCTCAGAGTCCTGGAGGCGTACAGGTCCTGGAGAGATGGAAGATTGCAGCCAATCAGCTTCTCTGCAGACCTGATGACACGCTGCAGTCTGCTCTGGTCCTTAGCGGTGGCACCAGCGTACCAGATGGTGATGGAGGAGGTGAGGATGGACTCAATGATGGAGGAGTAGAACTGCACCATCATTGTCCTTGGCAGGTTGAAGTTCTTCAGCTGCCTTCTTCAGGAAGTCCATCCTCTGCTGGGCTTTCTTGGTGAGGGAGTTGATGTTCAGCTCCCACTTTAGGTCCTGGGAGATGATAGTTCCCAGGAAGCAGGAAAGACTCCACAGTGTCCATGGTGGAGTCACAGAGGGTGATGGGGGTAGCTGGGGCTGAGTTCTTCCTGAAGTCCACAACCATCTCCACTGTTTTTACAGCGTTGAGCTCCAGGTTGTTCTCCCTGCACCAGGTCACCAGATGGTCAGCCTCCCACCTGTACGCGGACTCGTCACCATCAGAGATGAGTCCCATGAGAGTGGTGTCGTCAGGAACTCCAGGAGCTTGACAGACTGATGACTGGAGGTGTAGCTGTTGGTGTACAGGGAGAAGAGCAGAGGAGAAAGAACACAGCCCTGGGGGGAACCAGTGCTGATGAGCTGGGAGTCAGAGTCATGTTTTCCCAGCTTCACCTGCTGCTTCCTGTCAGACAGGAAGTCTGTGATCCACCTGCTGCTTCCTGACAGACAGGAAGTCTGTGATCCACCTGCTGCTTCCTGTCAGACAGGAAGTCTGTGATCCACCTGCTGCTTCCTGTCAGACAGGAAGTCTGTGATCCACCTGCTGCTTCCTGTCAGACAGGAAGTCTGTGATCTACCTGCTGCTTCCTGTCAGACAGGAAGTCTGTGATCCACCTGCTGCTTCCTGTCAGACAGGAAGTCTGTGATCCACCTGCTTCCTCCTGTCAGACAGGAAGTCTGTGATCCACCTGCTGCTTCCTGTCTGACAGGAAGTCTGTGATCCACCTGCAGGTGGAGTCAGGCACATTCAGCTGGGAGAGCTTCTCCTGAAGCAGAGCTGGGATGATTGTATTGAAGGCAGAGCTGAAATCCACAAACAGGATCCTGGCGTAGGTTCCTGCAGAGTCCAGGTGATGGAGGATGTGGTGAAGGGCCAGGCTGACAGCGTCGTCTGCAGACCTGTTGGCTCTGTAGGCAAACTGTAGGGGGTCCAGGAGGGGGTCAGTGATTTCTTTAAGGTGTGAAAGCACAAGGCGCTCAAAGGACTTCATAACCACAGAGGTCAGAGCGACGGGTCTAAAGTCATTAAGTCCTGTGGTCCTTGGCTTCTTGGGAACAGGGATGATGGTGGAGGATTTGAAGCAGGCACTTGACATGTCGCCAGTGAGGTGTTAAAAATGTCTGTGAACACTGGAGACAGCTGGTCAGCACAGTGCTTCAGGGTGGATGGAGAGACAGAGTCTGGTCCAGCAGCTTTCCTCGGGTTCTGTCTTCTGAAGAGTTTAACATCTCTCTCATGAATGGAAAGAGTTTTCACTGAGGAGGAGGTGGAGGTGATCTGTTGGGTGGAGTTGTGGGGGTGATTACAGGACTGTCCCTTTGTCTGTCGAAACGACAGTAGAAGGTGTTCAGGTCGTTTGCTAACTGCCGATCGTTCATGGAGTGGGGGGCTTTAGGCTTGTAATTTATCTGCCTAAGCCCTTTCCAGACAGAAGCAGTGTCGTTGGCTGAAAACTGGTTTTTCAGCTTCTCAAACTACAGTCGTTTAGCCTCCTTCACTGCTTTGCTAAACTTGTATTTTGCATCTCTGAATCTGCGTTTGTCCCCACTTCTGAAGGCATCTTCTTTGTCCAACCTTAGCCTTCTGAGTGTTGCTGTGAACCAGGGTTTATCATTATTGTAACACACCCTGGTTCGTTATGGAACACAGCAGTCCTCACAGAAGCTGATATATGATGTCACAGCTTCTGTGAACTCAGCCAGACTGTTGGTAGCAGCCCTGAAGACATCCCAGTCAGTAGAATCCAAACACGCCTGAAGATCTTCTACAGCCTCATTGGTCCACTTCTTTGATGTCCTCACTACAGGTTTGCAGAGCTTTAGTTTCTGCTTGTAAGCAGGAATCAGGTGAACCATGACGTGGTCAGACTGGCCCAGTGCATCATGGGGGACGGCGTGATAAGCGTCTCTGATTGTAGTATAGCAGTGATCCAGAATGCTCTCCTGTCTGGTCGGGCATTTAATAAACTGTTTATATTTAGGAAGTTCATGAGTGATGTTTACTTTGTTAAAGACACCAAGGACAATAACTAAGGAGTCTGGATTTCTCTGCTCCACATTCAGTATCTGTTCTGCGAGCG